>NW_019154101.1:47976942-48187161 GCF_002288905.1 Enhydra lutris kenyoni
AGTGTTAAAGTCCCCTACTATTATTGTATTATTGTCGATGTATTTCTTTGATTTTGTTATTAACTGGTTTATATAGTTGGCTGCTCCCACGTTTGGGGCATAGATATTTAAAATTGTTAGATCTTCTTGTTGGACAGATCCTTTGAGTATGATATAGTGTCCTTCCTCATCTCTTATTATAGTCTTTGGCTTAAAATCTAATTGATCTGATATAAGGATTGCCACTCCTGCTTTCTTCTGATGTCCATTAGCATAGTAAATTGTTTTCCACCCCCTCACTTTAAATCTAGAGGTGTCTTCAGGTCTGAAATGAGTTTCTTGTAGGCAACATATAGACGGGTTTTGTTTTTTTTTATCCATTCTGATACCCTGTGTCTTTTGATTGGGGCATTTAGCCCATTAACATTCACAGTAACTATTGAGAGATATGAATTTAGTGCCATTGTATTGCCTTAAGGTGACTGTTACTGTATATTGTCTCTGTTCCTTTCTGATCTACTTTTAGGGTCTCTCTTTGCTTAGAGGACCCCCTTCAATATTTCCTGTAGAGCTGGTTTGGTGTTTGCAAATTCTTTCAGTTTTTATTTGTCCTGGAAGCTTTTAATCTCTCCTATTTTCAATGATAGCCTAGCTGGATATAGTATTCTTGGCTGCATGTTTTTCTCCTTTAGTGCTCTGAATATATCATGCCAGCTCTTTCTGGTCTGCCAGGTCTCTGTGGATAAGTCTGCTACCAATCTAATATTTTTACCATTGTATGTTACAGACTTCTTTTCCCGGGCTGCTTTCAGGATTTTCTCTTTGTCACTAAGACTTGTAAATTTTACTATTAGGCGATGGGGTGTGGACCTATTCTTATTGATTTTGAGGGGGGTTCTCTGCACCTCCTGGATTTTGATGCTTGTTCCCTTTGCCATATTGGGGAAATTCTCTCCAATAATTCTCTCCAGTATACCTTCTGCTCCCCTCTCTCTTTCTTCTTCTTCTGGAATCCCAATTATTCTAATGTTGTTTCATCTTATGGTATCACTTATCTCTCGAATTCTGCCCTCCTGGTCCAGTAGCTGTTTCTCCCTCTTTTGCTCAGCTTCTTTATTCTCTGTCATTTGGTCTTCTATATCGCTAATTCTTTCTTCTGCCTCATTTATCCTAGCAGTGAGAGCCTCCATTTTTTTTGCACCTCATTAATAGCTTTTTTTATTTCAACTTGGTTAGATTTTAGTTCTTTTATTTCTCCAGAAAGGGCTTTTATATCTCCCGAGAGAGTTTCTCTAATATCTTCCATGCCTTTTATGAGCCTGGCTAGAACCCTGAGAATCGTCATTCTGAACTATAGATCTAACATATTACCAATGTCTGTATTGATTAGGTCCCTAGCCTTTGGTACTGCCTCTTGTTCTTTTTTTTGTGGTGAATTTTTCCACCTTGTCATTTTGTCCAGATAAGAGTATATGAAGGAGCTAGTAAAATACTAAAAGGGTGGCAAAGACCCCAGGAAAATATGCTTTAACCAAATCAGAAGAGATCCCAAATCATGAGGGGGGAGAAAGGGAATAAAAAGAGGTTCAGAAAGAAAAAACAAAAAACAATTAAAAAAAGAAAACGAATAAAGAAAAAATATAAAAAAGAAAAGTATATATATATATATATTAGATAAACTAGTTAAAAAATGTTAAAAAAAAGGAAAGGGTAAAAGTTAAAAAAAATTTAGCAGACGAAGAGAGAAAAAAATATTGAAAAAGGAAAAAAATAATTAAATTAACTGCAAGACTAAAGAATCATGGGGAGAAAGTCATGAGCTCCGTGCTTTGCTTTCTCCTCCTCTGGAATTCCGCTGCTCTCCTTAGTATTGAAACTGCACTCCTTGGTACGTGAACTTGGTCCTGGCTGGATTTCTTGTTGATCTTCTGGGGGAGGGGCCTGTTGTAGTGATTCTCAAGTGTCTTTGCCCCAGGCGGAGTTGCACCGCCCTTACCAGGGGCCGGGCTGAGTAATCCGCTCGGGTTTGCTTTCAGGAGCTTTTGTTCCCTGAGCGCTTTCTGTAGAGTTCCGGAGGCGGGAATGAAGATGGCGGCCTCCAGTCTCCAGCCCGGAGGAGCCGAGAGCTCAGGGCCCCACTCCTCAGTGTGCCCTCAGAGAACAGCGCCCACTTACTCCCGTCTCCCTGGCCGCTGGCCACGCTCTGAGCTGACTGAGCCTGCTACCGGTTCAAGGTAACCCCGAGCTGTGAGCTCACTCCTAGGCTCTGTCTCTGTAGCCGGCTTCCCCGTTCTAATACCTGCAAGCTCTGCGACACTCCCACGATCCTTCTGTGACCCTGTGGGACCTGAGGCCACACTGACCCCGCGTGGGCTTCACCCCGGTTTAGCCTCTGGAGCGATGTCCCTCAGCGGAACAGACTTTTAAAAGTCCTGATTGTGTGCTCCGTTGCTCTGCTGCTTGCTGGGAGCCGGCCCCTCCCCCCGCGGTCTATCTTCCTGTCACTTTGGATTCACTTCTCCACCAGTCCTACCTTTCAGAAAGTGGTTGATTTTCTGTTTCTAGAATTGCTGTTCTTCTTCTCTTCGATCTCCCATTGGATTTGTAGGTGTTTGCAATCTTTAGATAAGCTATCTAGCTGATCTCCCGCTACCTGAAGTATTCTCAGCATGCTACTTCTCCACCATCTTGACTCCTCCCTCCACTTTTGGACATTCTTAATAATAACAACTGAATTTAAAAGAACCCAAACCAGGGGACGCCTGGGTGGCTCAGTTGGTTAAGAAGCTGCCTTCAGCTCAGGTCATGATCCCAGCATCCTGGGATCGAGTCCCACATTGGGCTCCTTGCTTGGCGGGGAGCCTGCTTCTCCCTCTGCCTCTGCCTGCCATTCTGTCTGCCTGTGCTCGCTCTCTCTCCCTCTCTCTGACAATAAATAAAATCTTTAAAAAAAAAATAAAAATAAATAAAAATAAAAAATAAAAGAACCCAAACCAGTTCTAAACAAGACAAGAAACTGGGCCATTAGAGACTTATTAAGGAGATTTAGGCAGTACTTTTATATGTCAGCTGTGGTTTCAGGACTTATGACCCTATTTTTATGGCATGGAAGTTCATTTATTTATTAAGTATTTATTGAATACCTACTCTGTGCCAGACATTGTCATGACTTTCCTTTATTCAAATAAAAATAGAACAAAATCCCTGTCCTAAGGAGCTCCTAAAAATTACACTATTTTGTCATTACCTTTCTTTTTTTTTTTTTAAGATTTATTTATTTACTTGACACAGAGAGAGAGATAACAAGTAGGCACAGAGGAAGGTAGAGAGAGAGGGGGAAGCAGGCTCCTCATTGAGCAGAGAGCCTAATGTGGTGCTCAATCCCAGGATCCCGAGATCATGACCTGAGTCAAAGGCAGAGGCTTAACCAACTGAGCCACCCAGGCACCCCTTGTCATACCTTTCATGTTAACCCTAGAAATTCCTGCCTTAAGATTTAATCTGATTATATATAAAATTAAACAAATTTAAATTCTTTTAAAAATTATATCAGAAGGAAAAGAAGTTTTAAACAAAATATTAATATTATATAAATAGTTGTTATTTTCACACTTAAGCTAAATAGCTTAAAATTCTAACAAAAAATAAATCTATTTAATTTAACGTAATAGTTTAGACTAAAAGTCATTTTTTCCCAAAGTTTTCTACACAGGCAATTTCTCTCTCTTTCTTTCTCTCAGACATTCTTTTTTTTTTTTTTTTTCTCCCCTACACTGTGTAGAAATGCTGACTTTTATAATGAGCAGCAGAATGATCTTTGATGAGGCAAGGAGGAAATAAATTTCACAGCAGAGTAAATCTAACCCATCAGAGGTATAAATGAATAGAGAAGATAACAATAAATAATACCCAACAGTGAAGCAGTAAAGAAGATAATGTTGTCTGGAAAGCAAAAATTTACCAAACTTCCATTTAATCACAAGCAACATTAACAGAAGTCTAGTATGCAAGGTCAAAATATGCATCCTAAAGAAAATTAGGAGCTGCAGAATAAGCACAGTTATTCTGTGCAGTTGTAAGCACAAATATCAGACAAAGAAAAACACTAGTCATGGAGGAATGGTTTTCTTAGTGATATGTAGATTATTAAAACATTGTTTAATACAAGACTTCTCAAGATCTTTGATTTTCTAATTAAAGTTACATATTATAACTCTGATTGGAGCATACAATTTCTGACTTTTATGAAATGTGCTTAACCATGGAAACATTTTCTTCAAGAAACACCTTGCCAAAGTTTCCAGGAAACACAGGTTTTCAGATTTTGGATTCAGGTATTGGGAGGCTAAAGGAAATAATGTATGCAAAGCACCCATTACAGTGCCAGGTCCAGAGCAGGTGCTCACCAAAAGGTGGAGGTGACAGTAATGGAGGTGTTGTCGATGATTTTATGATGGTTGGTTGACACCTGAAACACATATGGTGTTTCTGAAACAGAAGGGGAGAGAAGAGGGATAGCTAGCAGGTTTTGAGTACCATGACATGCTAAGAAGGAAACAAATTATCACTTAATTATTATAACCACACTATGAGGTAGGTTTATTAGGTCACTTTTATAGATGAAAAAAGTGAGGCTCAGAGCTTGCTAACAGTTCCATAGTGAGTAAATTGTAGGCCTATCTGAATTCAGAATTGATTCTCTTTTGTCAAATGACACTAATTATAATTTCTTAAATATGTTCTTGATTTTATATATTACAGAGGTAGGTTTTTAAACTTTATTTAAATTCAATTTAATTTAAAAAAGTAATTCAATTTAATTAACATATACTAAATTATTAGTTTCAGGGATAGAATTTAGTGATTCATCAGTTAGTTGCATGCAACACGCAGGGCTCATTACATCACATAGCCTCCTTAATGTCCATCACCCAGTTACCCCATCCCAGAGCCCCCTCCCCTCTAGCAACCCTCAGTTTATTTCCTATAGTTAAGAGTCTCTTACGATTTGCCTCTCTCTCTGTTTTTGGCTTATTTTATTTTTCTTTCCCTTCCCCTATATTTATCTGTTTTGTTTCTTAAATTCCACATATGAGTGAAATCATATGGTATTTGTCTTTCTCTGACTGACTTACGTCACTTAGCATAATACCCTCTAGTTCTATTGATGTCATTGCAAATGGCAAGATTCCATCCTTTTTGATGGCTGAGTAATATTCCATTTTATTATACATGCACACATCTTCTTTATCCATTCATCTATTGATGGATGTCTGGATTTTCCCATATTTTGGCTATTGTGGACATTGCTGCTATAAACATTGGGGTGCACGTGCCCTTTTGAATCAATCACTATGTGTTCTTTGGATAAATACCTAATAATACAATTGCTGGGTCATAGGGTAGGTCTATTTTTAACTTTTTGAGGGACCTCCATACTGTTTTTCAGAGTGGCTGTACCAGTTTGCATTCCAGAGGTAAGGTTTTTTTTATTTGTTTGTTTGTTTGTCATATATTATGCCAAATGGAGTAGTACAAGAGGCTAGCACTAGAGAATAAAGCAGAGCTGAGCTATTTCTGCTATTTACTTACTCTGTTTACCTTGGGCCTTAGTTCCTCATCATAAAATGGAAATCTCTCCCTCTCTCCCTCTCTCCTTCCCTTCCATCTTCCCTCCATCCCCATCCCCTTCCTTTCTTCCTTCCTTCCTTACACATAATATCAGTGATATCAGAGCCAACCAAGTGAAAAGAATAGGGAAAAGAAAGGTTGAGGGGCAAAGAAGTAGGAAGGCATTCTAGGCCATGGGAAAAGAGTTGAATTTTATGTCAAATATAAGGTGAGCCACTGCAAGATTTTTGAAGCAATGGAAGAGTGTTACCAGATTATCATTGAGAAAATCTCCTTTACTGTTACTTGAAGAATTATAGGGGGCAGCCATGGGGGAACAGGATGAGGGACAAGAATGAAAGTAGAGAAACTAGTTAGAAGCTAATGTATTCACTGAGGCAAGAGATCTGAAGGCCTTGACTAAAAGGGTGGCAGTGGACATGAATTAAAGAAAGGAGTTTTAGATAAACTTTCAAGGTAGAATCAATAAGGTTACTAAAACGTGTGATATCTAGTTTGTCTGAAAAGAAGGGTTCCTAGATTTTTTTTTTAGTAACTAATAAAGCACTATGCTTCTTACATGAAAGAAGAACAGGGATTTGAGAAGATGGACATAGAAGGGGAAAAAAATCAGGAAATTTCATTTCAGATTTGTTAAGATGGAGAATGTGATGCACACCCAAGGGGAGATATCAGGAGACATCTGGACATGAGGAGCTCAGGGGAGAGATGTAAATGCCAATGGAAATGTGGAAATCATTAGCACCAAAAAGCTCATATCCTCTGGAGCTGATAAGATCACTTGGGACAAAGGTTAGAGATGAAAAAGATGACAGTCTGAGACCAAATCCTGAGTTACTTCAAATGAGGTGGCTGAAGAAGGACCCATCAAGGAAAACAAACAAACAATAAGATGAAGTGAGAAAGAAAGGAAAGCAGGAGAGGATGTTTCAAAGCTAAGAGAGTAAAGCTCTACTAAGTGATGGGGACAGGGGATAAAAAATAGTGATCCTTGAAGGTGTTAGACAGAAGATATTTTGGAGAATTAACTCTCTTCCGCTGGGAAGGGAAATAGAGTACAGGTGATAGTGTGGCCCAGGGGAGGAGGGTCACTTCCTCCATGGTCCACAGGTGCAAGTATGGGTGGGTTTGGAGATAAGAAAATGAGAGAGTTTATGTTTGATGGTGACAGTTTTTCCAATGAAGTATGAAGTTCTTAAACCACATCACATCTTAGATACATAGAGTCACACAAAACCAGGGCAAAATTTCATTATGTGCAAGTCCCTTCAAAGTGAGAACTATGTGTATAAACATACAAACGGGCATGGTGGCAACAAAGACCTTAAATTGCAAAATCCATTGTAATAGAAGAACAATGACTTTCCTGTCAAAGCTGAGGCTAGTAAATACTTGAACAAAATGGACTGTTAGTTGCTTTGAGGGCAACGTTTCTAAAAGGGGTCAATGGCCCAGAGGAAAAAGGGAGTGTTGACAGGAAATACATGAGAGCTTTCCTTCCTCATTCCTCTTTCTTTCCACTATAACTTTACTTTGCTGGAGGTCATTATCACACAGTGAAAGGACAGCCCCGGGACTCTGAACCTCAGGCTAATTAGCAGAGATGGAGAGGGAGAGGGGCTCATTGTTTGATTTTATAGACTGACTCTGACCTTAGTGTCTTAATCTGATTACACATCATGACTGGATGATGTAGCAAGAGTTCAGCTGAGATACCTGTAGATAAAATCTACCTCCAAAATGTTAGAGATTCTTGTGAGCAAAGGACCTCTGATGATGAAACTGTAGAACTGTGAAGAGCTGATGTGTCCTCTGTAAATGCCAGGTCTAAACTAATACTGACCTCAGGTTTCACAAACTAAACAAAGTCAGGCATAACTTTACTAAACTAAAGAATTAGTGCATTTATAATGTGTTCATAGTTTCTTCTAGGTGTCCCATAACTTGGAACTTACCTTCCTTTTAGTCCCTTGGGTTCTAAAGTGAGTTGTAGGAAAATCTCATCAAGTCCAGGGTCACCTTCTAGACTGAAATTGCCACTGTTCTTCCTCCAACATCACAGCCAGCTCCCCTTTGTCTAGTCGCAGTTACATCTGGTGGCCTGCAACCCTGTGCTCCTCTCCCAAAGTAAAGAGGGATCTCTCAAAACTGATTGGAAAAAAAAAAAAATGAGATACAATCACATACCTACTAGAATGGAGAAAATGCAACACACTGACAGCACCGAAAGCTGGCATGAATGTGGAGCAAGAGGAACTCCCATTCATCATTAGTGGGAATACAAAACGGTAAAACCACTTTGGAAGACAGTCCTGCAGTTTTTACAAATTAAGTATACTCATTACATGAGCCAGTAACCAAGCTCTTTGGCATCTACCCAAATGAGTTGAATATTTTTGTTCACACAAAAGCCTTCAGATGAATGTTTACAGCAGGTTTATTCCTAACTGTCAAAACTCAGAGGCAACTAAGATGTCCTTCAGTAGGTTAACAGATAAATCAGTGGGTACATCCAGACAATGGAATTCTGAGCTAAAAAGAAATGAGCTATGCAACCATGAAAATAAGTGGGGGAATATTAAATGCATTATTACTAAGTAAGAGAAGCTAATCTGAAAAAACTATATACTATATGATTCCAATTATATGATGTTCTGGAAAAGGCAAAAGTAACGGAGACAGTAAAAAAGATCAGTGGTTGCCAGAGTTTGGGGAGGAAGGGGAGAGATGACTAGGAGGAGTTCAGAGGATTTTTAGAGCAATGAAAATATTCTGTGTAATACTACAACGTTGGGTACTTTGTCAAAACCCATAGACTGTACAACACCAAGAGTGAATACTAATGTAAATTATAGACTTTAGGTGATTATGATGTCTCCCTGTAGGTTTACTGATTGCAATAAATGTACCACTGTAATGGGAGATGTTGACGGTAGGGGAGTCTGTGCATGGGTGGGGGGTAGAAGTATGAGAATTCTGTAATTTCTGTTCAGGTTTTCCGTGACCCTAAAACTGCTCTAAAAAAAACTCTATTAAAAATTGGACAGAAAGCTACCCTTTCAGTAGGTATTTATTAGATTAGCTGAAAACTTGTATTTCTCTCACATATAAAGTTTGTCATGGCCATTCTAAAACATCTCATTTAGCTGAGCAATAGAAAGAACCTTTAAACTTTATTCTTTGGTGATTTTTAATTCTTCTACAGGCTCTATGCCTCCCCCTGCCCCATATAGCCCCAGCTCAAATGGGTTATAACACATTCTTATGTACTTCTAAAATAATCCATGTTCTGGATAGCACAGTGTTTATAAGTCATTGGTTTTACATTTTTGTAATCTCTACATCTAAAAAATCACAAGTGAAGAGAAAAATGTTATAAAGCCCTAGTTTAGAATGATTTTTAGAAGTTTTTGAAGTCTGTCTTTATTTTGAGAAAGTGACTTCGACAAGTCATGGTGGGCCTGAATTCAGACAGAACAGGCCCAAGTTCCATCCCTCACTGCCATGCTAAACAGGAAGGAACACATAAAACTGTCAGGCTATTTCACTGAAAGGTCTGTATTAGAGTTGAAAAAAAAAAAAAAAAGTAACATTTCCAGTAGTCGGCTGGAAGGTTTTATTTCATTTGCTTGCCTTATAAAGTCGTGCTTGGTCATCTTATTAAAAGACAACCTTGCTATAGAAAACACAAACCTGCTCCATGAAATTATGCATTAACAAATATTGATTTGCACCAGATTGGATCCTGGTTGCAGGAAGGCAAAGCTGTGGCCCAAAGAGTCCCATTGATTCAGGATAGAAGAACTGTGCCTTCTGTCTGTTTTGACTCTCCAGGATTTCCCTAACTTTTCCCTCATCAAAAATATATCAGTCTGAGGACTGAGGTGTTAAATGAATGTGCCAGTAGGTGTGAAGCTCTGGGCAGGAGGGGAGAGCTCTTTGCACTTCCTTGTAAAGTCCGGCCTGTCACTGGCAACCTCCCCTTGCCTTTCCTCTCCAGCCACTGTCTCTCGCTTTGTGCTCATTTCTTTACTTAGCTTTCACTCCAAGGCCATTTTATCCTGTACCAGGATAAAATAAACCCACCCTCTTATCCTCCCAAACATGGGAGAGTCAAGATAGATGTGGCACGGTTTGGGAATATAGGAGAGGATGTGTTGAACCTATTGCCTCTATAGAGCAAAACTAGATGAAACACATTGACTCCTCAGTTCATGCTTTTCATCTCTCTTGCCTTGAGGAAAGCGAACAGGTGGTTACGTTGCAGGGAGAAAGGGCTATGACCAAGGAATGCCGCAAAGGCACTACAAAACACATTCCCTCAAAAGATTCTCGGGCTGAGAATGGCAGTCACAGAGGCCTTTCCTGAGGAGTGGTGACCAAACTGAGACTGACAAGAGGGGAAGTGAAGGATTTCACTGTTCCCAATGATCGTCCCCAGAAACTCAGAAAGATGAAGTGACTTTCTTAGGATCAACTAGCAAAACTGGGATTCAGAGTGCCCCCAGATGGGACACAAAGATCTAGGTTCAAATCTTATTACAAGTTACATCATTTCCATCTGCCTTAATTCCCTCATTTGTAAAGTGGTGATAAATTGGATGCTTGCTGCAATGACTGTAAAATAATGATCAATCAATCAATTCATCAATAGTATTAAGACTATCATCCTTGTCTATTTCACTACATTATAAGTGCTGATTGTGTAGGCAGGAAGTCCATCTTGCTCTCTGATACATTCTAGAGCTTTACCCCATACCTGGCATATAACAAGTGATTCTTACATATGAAGAAATTACCGAGAGAATGAAATGAAAAAATATATATGAAGTTCAGGGTCAGGAGTTTCACAGAAAATGTTAGGTCTCTTTACCTATCACCAGTTCAGTAGGACAATCCCTTTTAATTATATAATTTTATTTGGAATATATTTGAATACCTTTGAGTGCCATTTGGTATTGTCATCCAGGTTCAATACTACACTTAATGGCTAATAATTGTCCAATCTGCACCGTTTGGCAACAGGCTGGACATGATCCACTGCTAGAGGCAGGAGCACCATCTCCAATAAAGATAAATAAAAAGGAGGACTGGTGTATCCAAAACAAAATATAGCCCTACCTAGGCCCGCAATCTCAGAGTTGTCCTCAGAGGAAAAGAGCTGCAAACAAATGCTACTAGTCACTTGGAAGTCCTAAAATCTTAAGATGATTTTATTTTCCTGTAACAAATAAGCACTCTCTTTCTGTTGATATACTGACTTTTTCATAAGCCCAGATTTCAGCTTTTAAATGGCCAGCTGCATTGGGAACAGAGAAGACTTAGAAGGCTTTCGGCTCTTCTGGGCTACGGTGAACAGCATCATCCAAGAGACCGTGTGCAGTGAATGGCAGAATGGTTGCACTTCTCACCAAGTGCCCATTGAGATAGCCACAGCCATCATATCAGAAAGCAATTCTGGTCATTTATACAGAGATGAAGTGGTTGAGAGTTTGGTGTTTACTAAATATCCCCTCCAACGTTTGCTATCAATCCCCATGCCAGCAACTGGTGGCTCAGCCCAATCCTGAGTGACAATGCACCCAGCGGCTTCAAGAAGAGAGCCACAGAAAATGAAATAAAAAGTGAATCAAGTATCATCTTAGGTCATCTTTCTTTTCATAATGAGAAAAATGTGTTGGGGACCTTAAAAGAGATACAGCAAACATACTAATTTATGCTGATAAAATTTCTGAGAATAATTATCATTTTCATTCTAGGGGACCCACATTATCTGATTCCAACATAGATTACCTCATGTTGCATTCCATGACAACAGATTTGAATGATGAAAACTCTATTCTACTGTTAATTCTACTCTGTCTCCACCCCCCCACCACACACACACACACACACCATTTAATTCTCAGAGGCCAAAATCCACCAAAAGTTGGAAGTGCTAATACACATATAAAATCCCTGGTAACCTTTATTTTTAAAGAGTGTGCTCATAGAAAAAAGAAAGAAAGAGAGAGAAGAGAGAAAGAAAGAGGGGGTGAGGAAAGGAGGGAGGGAGGGAGGGAGGAAAGAAGGAAGGAAGAAGGAAGGAAGGGGAGGGAAGAAGGAAGGGAGGGAGGAAGGAAGGGAGAAAAGTTTGAGAACTCCAGGCTTCTGAAGCAGTGCTGCTTATGAGGAAGCTCCCTGGTCCTTGGTTTCTAGGGATGCAGCGCTAATGCCTTCACAGGTTAATAGCTTCAAGCCTGGGGCTTCCCATGAAATTTAACAATCTGTAGTTTGGTTTCCCTGTAGGTTCCCCCTACAGTGCAGTAGTACATTCAAACAGATTATAATTGTAAAATGGAAATGTGTCCTGAATACAGGAAAATGTATACTGAATAGGAAGCAGATAACTAGAGGTTCAGTTAGACAGAATACATTGTATTTAAAAGGTTGGTTTGAAGGATTTTTTCTTTTTTTCATTTTTACTCTTGCGGATAAGGTGATTTAAACAAGTCTATGATAGGAGGTTGGGAAGTTTGTCAATTCATGCATGTTGCTCACAGACTATCTGCATACTGTCCTAAGTACCTGGATGAGCAAGAAGAGACACTATGCTTTATATTATCAGCTATGTATCAGATCTGCTTAAAACAGAGATGACTTCACCTAAATGAAAGTCTGACAAACACCTCTTTCTCCTAACCAAAACCTAACCCTCTGCTTATACTAGAGATCGCATTCCCTCTTGTCTGTTAAGGAGTTGGCTCCTATAAGTGTCCCCTTTCTCTCCTAAAATATTAACTTCTTTCTCTCTCCTGGACCATCAGCACTCAGATTCCTATAGTAGCTATAAGATGCCACGTACTGAAAAGGCCCCTCTCCATCCACACTCCATCTCCAACTCACGCCTCTGCTCCTCCTCACAGCAAAACCCTCTGAGGAGTTGTGCAACTCTCTCTTTCTACTGTTTCCCACCATTCTCTTCTGAACCCACTCGCAAGCAGGCTTTTCGTCTCACATCCTGGCCCCAGTGAAAGCAGTTTGGTTACATGTAGTGATAGCATGCATCATATACCCGATAATGTTCCACTCCTCGTCCTCTCCTAACCACATTTACACAATTGATCCTTGCAACGCTGTCTTGCTCGCTTCTCACAGTATTACCCTATCTGATGTTCTTCCCTCCTTACTGGCTGATCTTGATGATCTCCCTCACCCCTTTTCCTTCCTTCCCTTCACCAGAACTCAGTTCCTTGGTTTTAAAAACCATTTATATGCTGACGACATCCAAATGCTTATCTATAGTTCTAACATTTGCTGAGTTCCTGACCCATGTAGTAGAAATTTGACCTCTCTACTTGGATGGCCAGTTGAAACTCTGCTCAGTGCTCTTCATCTCAGTAAAGGCATCACCACACAGCACCCCCTGCCCTACACCTAGGAGTCTCTGCTACCACCTCTCCATCTCCCCTCCATATACATCCATTCTAGCAGGAATCCCTGCCTGTTCTATTTGGGATTCGATCATTTTCACCACTCCATCGCTGCAGCTCTGGTGCAGGCTGCCCGCTTCTGTACCTGGATTTGAGCTAGAGATCCCTAGATGGTTTCTCTTCTCTACCCAGAAGCCAAAGAGATCTTTAAAAACACAAATTGTGTTGTGTTAATTCCCTTCTCAACAATTTCCAATGGCTTTCTGTCCATTACACTTGAAATAACGTCCAAACTCCCTTTTGTTAACACACAAGGTCATAAAAGACCGGGCTCCATTTATCTCTCTAGCCCTCTCACACCAACCACTCTGTTCCTGTCCCCTCCACTCTGGCCACTCGGGCAGCAATGGCGTTCCTTGAACAAAGCACATTCAGTCCCTCTCTAGGTCCATGCATCTGCCTCTCTGCCTGGAAAGTGCTTCCTTCCTATTCTCCCATGATCTCCACTGGCTCTCTCACCTCAGATACTACCTCCAAAAGAATCCTTCCAGCCATCCTTTATAAAAAAAAAAAAAATGCTCACCCTCACTCACTGCCTAGCCCTTTACTCTGCTTTATTTTCTTCACGGCACATATCACTATCTTAAATGATAGTATACGTGTATTTATTAAAATATTTATTCTAATCCTTCCTAATTGAATGTAATTCTACAGGACAGGAACATAATTGTCTTTTTCAAGTTTGGATCCCTAGTGACCATAACAGCGGCTGACACATAACAGAATAGACATTCAATAAATAATATTTTAAATGAAATAATAAACAATAATTTGGGCCAGGATAATTAGTAATTAAATGTTTTTCTTATCATACTCTTAAGCCATTATCAAATAAATTTTAAAATAAATTGGATAGGAAGAGGAAATACTGTATAGATACCAATGTCCAAAATCATTTTAAGAATTAACAAAAGTTCAGTTAAAATCTGAAAAGATTTTGAATGAAGACAGAACTTGAAGACAGCATAGTTTGAAATATATTTACTTGGGTGATCAAATAAGAATATCAAATAAATTTGAAAAAGAATAATGAGGGGCTGTGTAGAAATGTACAAAGAGGGGGAAAATGCTCTGAAGAGATTTGTCTTAAAAATCCTAAATCTAGGGGTGCCTTGGTGGCTCAGTGGGTTGAATCTCTGCCTTTGGCTCACGTCATGATCTCAGGGTCCTGGGTCAAGTCCCACATCTGACTCTCTGCTTGGCGGGGAGCCTGCTTCCTCCTCTCTCTCTGCCCACCTCTCTGCCTGCTTGTGATCTCTCTCTGTCAAATAAATAAATTTTAAAAATCTAAAAAAAATGCTAAATATAATTTAAAGTTAGAGTAATTAATAATGTGGTACCACTAACATGATCTCACAGAGATAAACAAAACAACTGCAATATCTATGAAAGGAAAACCTTGGCATGTAAAAAATGTAATACACTATGAAGTAAATAACACAAGTCATTAAATAGAGGACAGATACATTTTTAAATGGTTTGGGACAAATCAGGAAAACTACAATTGGGACTTAACCCAAGGGGTGCCTAGGTGGCTCAGCTGTTAAGCTTCTGCCTTCGACTCAGGTTATGATCCCAGGATCCTGGAATCGAGCCCTGCATCAGGCTCCCTGCTCAGTGGGAAGACCACTTCTCCCTCTCCCACTCTCCCTGCTTGTGTTCCCTCTCTCACTGTCTCTCTCTCTCTTTCTCTATCAAATAAATAAATAAAATTTAAAGAAAAAAAAAAAAGGACTTAACCTAGCATAGTACAACAATAATGGCAACAAAATTCTGAAGCAATGAAACAGATAAATACTGGAAGCAAATTATAAAAATAGGATTAAATATTTCATGTATCTTGGAGATAAGGAAGGCCTTCTAAAGCATATTTATCAATGGCCACATTAATCAAGAAAACAAAAACAAAGGATATTTTTGAATGGTAATCATATGAGCAAATAAAAAGGCAATTCTCAAACTAGAAATAATCTAAAAAATATTTCTCACAGACTAACAAAGTTAATATTTTTAGAAAATACATAAATCACTCCTACAAATCAGTTATCTTATGAATAAAATAAAGAAAATAGTATTTGTTTTGCAGGGGATGGTGCCTGACAAATTGTTGGCAGACATTCCATAAGTCATAACTATTATTAATAATATTTTAAATTAAAAACACTAATCTTTTAACAGGAAAGGGAAAATGACAAAAATAAGATGTAATCAAGTCATATTAAATAAATGCACATTAAAACTAGGGCTTATCATTTTCACTGGCAGCTAATAAAATACTTAAAAATCTGTTTTCAAATTATTGATAATAGTGTAAATCAGTACAACTTTTCCAAAGCCCTTTTATCCATACTACTTAAAGCAGTCTAGATTCAGCACAGTTCCTTTCAAAATTCCAATGGCATTTTTCACAGAAGAAACAATCCTGAAATTCATATGGGACCACAAAAGATCTAGAATAGCTAAAGAAGAAAAACAAGAAGAACAAAACTGGAGGCATCACATTTCATGATGTCAAATTATATTACAAGACTATAGTAATCAGTACTAGCATAGATCAATGCAACACAGAGAGCCCAGATATTATTACCCCACCCATATATAATCAACTAAATCTTTGACAAGAACCCACCAAGGAAAAAGGATAGTCTATTTAAAAAATGGTGTTAGCAAAACTGGATATTCACATGCAAAAGAGTGAAACTGGACCTTTATTTTATACCATACAAAAAAATCAACTCAAAATGAATTAAAGATTTAAATGTTAAGACCTGATGGGTACCTGGGTGGCTCAGTCGGTTAAGTGGTTAAGTGTCTGCCTTCAGCTCAGGCAATGATCCCGGGGTCCTGGTATGGAGTCCTGCATCTGGCTCCTTGCTCAGCAGGGAGACTGCTTCTCTCTCTGCTTGTCCCTTTCTTTGCTTGTGCTCTTTCTCAATCTCTCTCTCTCTCTCTCTGACGAATAAATAAATAATTAATTAAATAAAATCTTTTTTAAAAAATGAAAGTCCTGAAATTATAAAATTCCTAGATGAAAACATACATTACATTACTCTTGGCAACAATTTTTTTTAAATTTTATTAACATATAATATATATTTGCTTCAGTAGTACAGGTCTATAATCATCAGTCTTAGAAAATTCACAGTACTCACCATAGCACAATTTTTTAAGATATTTATAACACCAAAGCACAGGCGACAAAAGCAAAAATAAACAAATGGGACTGCATCAAATTAAAAAGTTCTGCTCAGCAAAGAAAACAATCAACAAAATGAAAAGGCAACATAGGAAATGGGAGGAAATACTTGCAAACCATATACCCATTAAGGAGTTAATGTATGGAAAATATAAGAAACTCCTAGAAATCAATAGTAAAAACAAAACAATAAGCAAAGCAAGCAAACAAACAAGAAATCTGATTTAAAAATGGGCAAAGAAACTAAATAGACATTTCTCCAAGGAAGACATATGAATGGCCAATGTACCTCTACTCCCATGTTCACTGAAGTATTATTCACAATAGACAACGTATGGAAATAACCAAAATGTCCATTGACAGATGGATAAAGAAACGGATAAAGAAAATGTGGTAAGTATGTATCATGTAGTATTATTCAGTTTTAGAAAAGAAGGAAATCCTTCCATTTGCAATAACATAAATGGACCTGAAAGATTTTAGACCATGTGGAATAAACTAGACACAAAAAATAAATACTGTATGGTCTCATTTATATGTGGAATCCCAAATAGTCCTCATACAAGCAGAGAAGAAAATGGTGGTTGCCAGGGACTGGGTGGAAGGGAACTGGGAAGGTGATTGTGAAAGGATACAAAGATTCATTTATGCAAGATAAATAAGTTCTGCAAATGCACTATACAGAATAGTCCTTTAACCTACAGTACTGTATTAATACTTAAAATTTGCTAAAAGTTTAGAGCTTATATTAAGCATTCTTACACCCGACCACATACACATGCACAAATAATAATTAATAATAATAATATAATAATAATAATGATAACAATAACAACTAGGAGGGGGAAGAGGAAAAGGGGGAAGAGGAGGAAGAAGAAGAAGAATTTTAAAGACAGGGTAGGAGGAAGCTTTGGGAAGTGACAGATATGTTTTATTGACTGATGATGATGATGGTTTCAAAGGTGTATTCTTATCCCCAAATTCAATGAGTTGTATGTAATAAACACGTATAGTTTTTGCATTTCGATCATACCTCAATCATGTGTTTTTTTAAAGCAATATACTGTATGTCATCTAATCTGATTGTGAAATACAGCACAATTTTAAGTACCACTAAAAAAAAACACACCAAAGCAAAAAAACAAGCTAGCAACATGATATGCCATCACTTGTAAAATGCACTTGAATTGCCAAGATGATAGAAAGAAAAGTTGGGCAACCTAAAATCGATGAAATATGTTATAGCAAAAATCTTAATATAAAAAAATGCATTCACCCAGTTATTTCCAATAATTGTTCGTTGTAATGGCAACCCCCTAAAAAATATGCCCACATCCTAACCCCCAGAACCTGTGAATGTGACTTTTTTTTTTTTTTTGAAAAAGGACTTTTGCTGATGTTATTAAGCTAAAGATCTCTGGATGAGATCATCCTGGATTATCTAGTTCACCCTGAATGCAATGACAAGTGTCCTTATCAGAGACACACAGAGGAGAGGCACAGGGAGAAGAGAAGGCCCTGCGAAGATGTAGGCAGAGCCTGCCGCAAGATGAGAAATGCTTCCCACAGGAAGTGTAGTTCTGCCAGCACCTTGATTTTGCACTTCTGGCTGCCAGAACTGTGGGAGAATAAATTTCTGTTGTTTTAAGCCACCAAGTTTGCAGTAAGTTGTTACTGCAGCCCTAGGAAACTGATACAAGGGAATAGTCATTTGAAAAAAAAAAAAAAAAAAGTGATAAAAAAATACAAAAAAAAATGAAAATGTGAAAAAGGAGACTGAAAGAAAATATATCAAAATGGTGATACTGATTATATTTGGGTGAAATGATCACAGGATATTTCTATATATTATTTCTGGAATGTTCTTTTCCATATTTTCACAATTTTCAACGAGCACAAATAATAATCAGGAAAAAATAATAAATGGTACAAAACATAACACTGAGGTAATTTTTTAAAATATTTACTTATTTATTTGAGGGACACCTGGGTGGCTTAGTTGGTTAAGCGTCTGCCTTCAGCTCAGGTCCTGTCCCCCAGGGTCCCAGAATCGAGTCCCATAAGAGGCTCCTTGCTCAGTAGGGAGCCTGCTTCTCTCTCCCTGCTGCTCCCCCTGCTTGTGTGCTCTCACTCTCTCTCTCTCTGACAAATATAATCTTTTAAAAAAAATAAAAGTTATTAAAAAAAGATGGATTTATTTATTTGAGAGAGAAAGCGAGCACATGCAAGAGGGGGTTGGGGCAGAGGGAAAGGGAGAACAGAATCTCCAGCAGATTCCTGCTGAGCATGGAGCCAGGCACAGGATTGAATCTCAGAACCCTCAGAATGTCAGACCATGACCTGAGCCAGACGCTTAACTGACTAAGCCACCCAGGTGACCCAACACTGAAGTAAGTTTTAAAAAAAAACATTGTTCTATAATCCTATTACTAATATTTCACTATGCCTTTTCTTCATGTCCCCTTCTAAACTTTTTTTTTATAATTAAATAAGATATTAATTGTCAGTCCAATGCAAAGAAACGTTCCTTAAAATTTCTCTAACATAAAACTTTGGAAAGATTTACTTCTGCATGTTTTCTTTCTTTAAAATGTGTTTCTTGGGGCACCTGGGTGACTCAGTGGGTTAAGCCTTTGCCTTTGGCTCAGGTCATGGTCTCAGGGTCCTGGGATCGAGCCCTGCATCTGGCTCTCTGCTCAGTGGGGAGCCTGCCTCCCCCTCTCTCTGTGCCTGCCTCTCTGCCTACTTGTGATCTCTCTCTCTCTGTCAAATAAATAAATAAAATCTTTAAAAAAATAAAAATAAAAATAAAATAAAATGTGGTTTTTTTTTAAGATTTTCACTTATTTATTTGAGAGAGAGAGTGCAAGTGAGAGCACAAGCAAGGTGAGCAGCAGAGGAGAGGGAGAAGCAGGCTACTGGCTGAGTAGGGAGCCCAATAGGGGGCTCAATTCCAGGACCCTGGGATTAGGACCTGAGCCAAGAGCAGATGCTTAACTGACTGAGCCACCCAGGTGCCCCTAAAATGTATTTCTTTATTCATTCCCATAATTCTTCTTGAACCTCCTTTTGTCCATCTCATCTCAAGGTATTCCTTATAAATACACTGTTAAAATCATTTTAGTAAGGTTTGGGCATATTCTATCAAAATCAAGGGTTTATTGCTAAAAGGAGTGCATGCAGCTTATCTTGATCTATACATTTAAATAGTTCAGCTTCTTCATATTTTTTTTATTTTATAATAAAGATTTTTATATTTTTAAATTAATAGAATATTTTAAATTAATCTATTTTAGAGCAGTTTTAGATTTATAGAAAAATTATCAGAGAGTACAGAAAGTTCCTATATGTCCCCTCACGCCCCAACCAGTTCTCCTTATATTAACATCTTACATTATTGTGGTATTTGTTACAACTGATGAGCCAGTATCCACATTGATAAATTATTGTTAATGATATAATTTACATTTGGGTTCACTCTTGGTATTGTACAGTCTATGGATTTTGAGAAATATGACATATATCTGCCATGACAATATCACATAGATTTTTTTACCTCCTTAAAAGTCCCTTAAAGTCCTCATATTCATCCCTCCCTATGTGCAAAAATACCTAGCAACACTGGTCTATCTTTTCTACTGTTCTCAGTTTTGCCTTCTCCAGAATGTCATATAGTTGGTACCATACAATATTCAGCCTTTTCAGATTGGCTTCTGTCACATAGTAATATGCTTTTAAGGTGCCTTCACATCTTCCTGGCTTGATAGCTCATTTTCTTTTAGTGCTGAATAACAGTCCATTGTACTTCATAGCTTCTTAAGTAGATTTGCAGAACCCGTGTAATCAGCTCTGTTGCTACATATGATATATTTCCTGACCTCTACATATTTACCTAGTAGTTTCTATTTCATTAGGCAACAGACACTCTGCCCAAGAAGGCAAACTCACTATAGTCTTAAGGGAAAAATGTGCCCGTGGTACTAATGTCTAAGTAAATTAGTCTCACCTAGATTGTAAAATCATCTCTGCTCTTTGAGAGACCAGTTTGCTCTTTATTCATTCAATAGGGGGAAAAAAATAAAGACCTAAAAGAATCCTTCTGAGGAACTCCTTGCTAAAGTGGGAAATAAAGAGAGTGGGCTTTTAAAAATGTAGATGATTTGTTGAAATCTACCTTTGCCTTTTTATTATCATTGTGCTATAAAATTCTCTGGGCTTTGCTTTTAGTGTCTCATTTAATTTAAATGTCTTTGAATGACATGGTTCTATATAATGCAATTTCCCCATTTATTCTTTAGTAATTCTTTCTTTCTCCTCCACCTTTCTTCCGTGATGTTTCTATAATGTTGGTTACTTAAACCTGACAAGTATCTAATGAATCATGCAGTAAAAAGTTTATGGGTGTTGATCAAAGACTAGCACAAATGCACGTAAGGACCAGAGAAGCGTTCCACACATATAGTCTTTTTAAAACCATTCTTACATCCCAATTGAGTTTTAACTTTTAGATGCTTTTCCACGGAACATCATAATAGCAGTTTTTAAAACTTCTATATCACTTAAACTGCATCCCTTCACAAGTGCTGGAATGTAAAAGTCCTAACAATGCTGCTTCATGGAGAATCTCAAAAAAATAAGGAACCCATTCAGAAGACAGGTGATTTCAGAAGTTAGACCAAATAGGGCTCATTGATTTGGACATAATAATGATTGAACTTTACTCTGTAGTCATTGATAACTGAGGTTTCAGAATTTAGGCTTTTATATAGATAGCGTTCTTATTTAAAGTCAAAGTGCTACATTATTTGAGCCTGTGAATCTTTTCATTCACGGATTATGCAACATATGGAAATTTACATAAGAAAACCTCTACTACAGTCTTATTCTATGACTCTTGTGCTTTCTACAAATCCCAGTTATTGACACTCTTATCAGGTGTTTAAGGCAACT
Organism: Enhydra lutris kenyoni; assembly: GCF_002288905.1. Classification (NCBI taxonomy): domain Eukaryota; kingdom Metazoa; phylum Chordata; class Mammalia; order Carnivora; family Mustelidae; genus Enhydra; species Enhydra lutris. The sequence continues at coordinate 47,998,171 of NW_019154101.1, forward strand.
AAGCAAAAACTATAAAGGTACAGGCACTCCAGCAGTTATTCAAGATACTACATTACATGGGAACTCCAGTTATCAGGGCCTGATCTGTTTGGATCTCTAATTCATGGGGGTTGTATAAAAGAGACATATATGGTTTGGTGACGAGATCAGGAACGGCTGCAAATATGAATCCCCAAGTAAAGAACAGAGAAGCGAAATCAGGGGAAGGGACAAGGTGAGAAGCAAATTAAGTTAAATCTTCAGTAGCAAAGACATCTGGCAGTAGGGGGATAAAAAGAAAGAATAAAAAACAAAACTAAAGCTGCAGGAGAAATGAACTGGATAAACAGGAAAGGTGAACATTTCAAGTGAGGCATGTTTGTGCAGGAAGTGAGTGGATGGAGATATTCATGGTGCTACTTCTACGATGAGGTGTGAATCCAGTTGGCTGTGTACTCCAAACAACCCAATCTAGCCTATGATATATCTGAAATATTCAAAACCCCAAGTTATCTAGATTCTCTTATCAGTGGTGGTTCCAGATCTTATCTATAGGAAAGGGTTGGGGGTAGCAGTTTGGTTGGAAGAGAAAACCAAAGGATTTATCATGAAAATATGTTTTTATATAAATGGCATTATTTTCCCTTAAATGTAAGTTATATAAAAATAAATATAACAAACTTTACTAAGGAGACTCTATTCATTTTGTATATTTAAAAATACAGATTATATTAAAATATTCTGTTATGAAATTGCAGCACTTGAAGATGCTTTTAACTGCAAGTTACAGAACGTTTTGCTTAAATGTTACAGAGTAAAAACTGTTTCTTAAAAAAATAAGAAATCAGGAGACAAGCAATTCTAAATTTGGTACAATAGCTCAACAGGATCATCTGCTCTATTATCCTCAGAGTTTTGTATTTTTGTCCTTGTTATCCCATAGGAGCATGTCCTATGTTATCCCATGCTCTCAAGATGTCTCCTGAAGCTCAAGCATCACATCCTCATATAACAATATTCAAGCCAGGAAAGAAAGAAAATTTTAAGGCTCTGTTTTGTTTTTGTTTTTGTTTTTTCTTAACTTTTAAGAAAATCTGTTCTAGGAGCCCCTGGCCAACTTTCTTTTTGTATCCCATTGACCAAATCTGGGTTATCTCTACCCAGAGATCAATCAATCAGAAGCAAAGTGGAATAGAACTGCCAAGACTGACTTGAACTGATGGTGAATCATGCCCTGGGGTGGCTGAAGAGCTTACTTTACCTAGAACCAGGATTGCCACTATTACCTAAACACAGTTGTGATGCCATCAACAGACAAGAAACATGGGAACCAAAGCTCCTTACCAGCACATTCCTGGATGCCATCACTCTCTGCATTATCAGTGGCAGATCCTTGTTGCAGCCATAGGTCTGTGCATTTCTAGTCAACCTAGAAGAATGGAAAAAAATTATAAAAATTAGTCTTGTCTCTAGGCATTCAAAGGTGGCAATGTATTTTAGATGCTTTCAGATCATAGCCGAAGAAAGTACTGTTAATAAATAGTTGATAAGTAATTACAAGTTACACTTGGCCAAAGACATAGGTCTATAGTCATGACCAGGAAGAACTCTTTAGACTCTTTACTTATGAAAGTGATTATTCCATGGCATGATTTCAGAAACAACAGTATGTGTGGACTTCCTAGTATCTGGAGTTGTACCTTTAGAAGTTTGTTTCTTAGACCAAGACTGTCACTCATGTTAAAATATAAGTGTTGGGTGATGGGTAATTATTTAAATTCTATATTATTATACAGCAGTGTGAACTAATTTTGAGCTTTCTCCTCAGAACAATTTTGGTAAATGGAAGTGAGAGGTTATATGATGAAGGTCAGGAGGCGACAAGTTGGAAGGGAATTGGTAGAGGCAGGAGATGCATATTAGAAGCATCAAACACCCACACCACAAGAATGAAAACCAGCTTCATATTATCAGTCTTTGAGTCTTTGTGTATTTGTGTTAGCAAATGAGAACTGCAGCATCCATCCATTCTAGCCTAGAAAAAGAAAATTACTTTTGTTCTTTTGGGTTCTTCTGTTTTCTCTTGATTCTGATAATAATAAAAGTTTTTGAAGACCATCCCCCTTCTTTTTTGTTTTGTTTTGTTTTGTTTTGTTTTGCATGAGTTCTCTTAAAACTACTCTAGAATTTAGGTATGGCTCCAAACTGTCAAATATTATACTGTAGCTAAAAATTACACACTAATAATATAATATGATGAGGTAAGGCATTGAGGTGCCATTTTCAGCACACAGAATGATTTTGAAAGGAGTCCAATTGTAAAATCTGAAAATTATTTTCTGCTTAGATCTTAGATCACTCAAACCTATAATTTTCTCCTTAATTTTGATGAGTCTAATAATCTCTAACTCTAAATGTTAACTTATACCTGCCTTGATGTAAGCTTCAGAATAACATAAAACCTAGCAATTTAAGTTGAAAATAAAATGTACAGTCACTTCATTTAGGAGCAACTATGTTAAACTTGTTATTTGAAATTTTAATAAATTTATCAAAAGATAAATTTGTGGAACTGATTTTAACACAGGTCCTTAATGTGTCTAGGTTTTTCAGGGACTTTCCAAGTTTTAACACTGATGATCTTACATCCCAGGAAATCAGGACAGTTGGTCACACTACCTCTATGGCATACATCAATACTAGGAAACCAAAAGAATGCTGTAACTTCATTGATTAGATACTAATCCATCTAAGTAACATCTGTGTCAGCATGTTGGATAATACAGGGCACATTTCAATTCATAGTTCTCATATTAGAACTCAACAAGTTCTTATTAAACCATTGAATCAACATAATCATGTTTTTCTATTCTGTTACATATAAGAAAATTATGATGATTCACAGAATACCATGTGCATAGATTTCTTAGAGTACCTGGAGCTAAGGTGCTCTGTTTTTAATGCCCAAGACAGGAAAACTATTGTTGCCATTTGAATTTTCTAAGAATGCTAAAAGAAACTTACGCCCAGATTTGTGAAGCCAAGAGGAAAAATGTAATTATGTAATGGTCTAGTGAATCTGGGTAACCATGGGCAGCCATACTGGCAAAGCAAGCAGAGCTTACTTTGTGGTAGCTAAGTGATTTTCATTGCCCATACAAACTGCTTGGAATTCAAAACATAATCTTCATAACAGTTCTGCAAGTCATGCATTATTATTCCCTGAGACTCAGTGAAATTAAGTAATTTGGCTAAATTCATATAGGTAATACATAGTACAATTAGGCTTGCACACGAATCTGTCTGTCCTGATAGTCCATAGCACAGAAGGGTCTTCTGAAGAAAAACACCATTTAACATATATAATATGTTAAATCTATAAATATATGTACAAACACTATGGCAATCAGCTCCTTCCACATAAAAACTCACTAGCTGAACAGTGATGGCATGGCATAAGGATGAATCTACCTTTAGTATGACTATGTTGCTGCTGTGATAGTTCTTGTTCTTATTGGTTAGTTGTGTACAACAGGAGTTTCTCTGTGGAAATAGCTCAGTGAAGAAAAAAGAGCATTCTGGAAAGTTAACTGCTAGAGCAGCAGCAGCAGACCCACACATTTTGCTCTTGAATTTGTTCTCTGCACTCTCAGGTTGCTTCTCGTACTTTCCTGGAAAAGGAAGGACATGCTCTGCTATCTGGCAGGGAGCACAGAAAAATCACCCCAGTCTCAGAAACTACTGTAGTGGCTACTTGCCCATTTTGTACAGGCACAAAGATTTCCTCTTTTTTCCCCTAATTTGGGGAAATGATGGATCTACTGAGGGAGTCCAGGTGGCTCCCAGTAAAGCACAGTGATTAAGGTAGTGGTTTCTGGACTCAGATGACCCAGAGTTCAAATCCCAGCTGGACCACTTGGTCAAGTTATTTCATCTCTGAGCCTTAGTTTCCTCAGCTATAAGACAGCAATGATCAAATCCCACAAGCTGTTGTGCAACTAATTACCTGAATTAATATGGACAAACTCTAGCATATAATAAATGCTCCTTTAGTTTTAGCTACTATTGTTCTCCAGTCATGGGCATACAGCACTCATAAAAAGCCACTTACTGAGCCCCACCATCCACAATGCTTGGTATTAGGCACCAGAGATTCAACAGGTTCAAGACAGGATCCTAACATTTAAGACAATTATAAAACAATTAAGAAGACAAGAAAGGTAAGTAAAAAAAAAAAAAAAAAAAGATGAACAATAAAAGTAGGGCCAGCTACTGTGCTAAGTGGCTTGATTGCATACAAATAATACTAGATATTATTATTCACAAATGAAAAGCCCGAGGCCCAAAGAGTTCTCCTTGCTCTTAAACACTAAGTATCCCACCTGATTACAAAGGACTGTGAAGTCAGTTTCTTCAGTCCCAGCATCCCCTGAAGTTGAAAGAGCAAGTATGAAAATCTTAGAAATCTTATTGAGGACAGGAAGTGTCTGAGCAAACAGGAAGAGCCTGGGGAAGCTGACTCAAGGACATCATACACCGGGATCACACAGGCCTTTCCATTTTGTTAGTGCTAGCTTGCCTCAAGTTCAGGTTCATGCTCAATAGTCACCCTCTTGTATTCATAGTCCAAATGTGAGGGACCCTCTGTGCCCTCCTTTTAATGCCGCCATCACTCACTCAATTCTTTGAGAACTGTCTCCATTTCCCTTAAATGCTGAGGAGTGGGATGGGACCTCCCTACCATTACCTCCTCAATGTCCCTCAGCCCTCACAGCTCGTGGGGGCCAGCTCATAGTTCCTATGTCTTTCAGTTGTTGAATGCCACTCAGTTTAGGATTATAGGGAATAACAAAGAATGAACAAGAGTAAGCAAACAAATCTGAGAATCTTAGGATCCCTGTAAATCATGGTCCCTGATTGATATTTGTGACTTCTTTTCGTGAAGTTAATGAGGAGGTCTTAAGTATTTGATTCCCTTCTTCAGACCTACAGAAGGGAGATGATCAAACCTCTGCTCCCTCACTTTGCTAGACATATCCTTTCTCTTTTTTTTTTTTTAAATAACATATAATGGGGCACCTGGGTGGCTCAGTGGGTTAAGCCTCTGCCTTCGGCTCAGGTCATGATCTCAGGGTCCTGGGATCGAGTCCCACATCGGGCTCTCTGCTCAGCGGAGAACCTGCTTCCTCCTCTATCTCTCTTTCTGCCTGCCTCTCTGCCTACTTGTGATCTCTCTCTGTGAAATAAATAAATAAAATCTTTAAAATAACATATAAGGTATTATTTTTTTCAGGGGTACAGGTCTGTGATTCATCAGTCTTGCACAATTCACAGCACTCACCATAGCACATACCCTCCCCAATGTCCATTACCCAGCCACACTATCCCTCCCACCCTTCTCCACTCCAGCAATCCTCAGTTTGTTTCCTGAGATTAAGAGTCTCTTAAGGTTTGTCTCCCTCTCTGGTTTCATCTTGTTTCATTTTTTCCTCCCTTCCCCTATGATATTCTGTCTTTGTTTCTCAAATTCTTCATATTAGTGAGATCATATGATAATTGTCTTTCTCTGATCGATTTATTTCACTTAGCGTAATATACTCTAGTTCCATCCATGTCATTGCAAATGGCAAGATTTCATTTTTGATGGCTGCATAATATTCCACTGTGTGTGTGTGTGTGTGTGTGTGTGTGTGTGTGTGACATCTTTTTTAGCTGTTCATCTGTCTGTGGACATCTAGGCTCTTTCAGTAGTTTGGCTATTGTGGACATTGCTGCTATAAACATTAGGAGACTCATACAGAAGGCTTTGACTGAGTCTCAGAAAAGTTATGCTCCTTCACAAATACCCTCTATGGACAAATAGAGACAATAACTACTCATAACAAAATAGATACATTCCAAATTAAAAAAAATAAAAGCAGGCCACAGAACCCTGAAAGAGCTGAATGTTAGGAAGCTGCATATATCAAACATGGTCTTCAAATCTGAAGCAGAAAGCACTAATATTAATCTTGATAATCCATAAGGCCACCAAAACTACTGAAAAAAGTGAAAATTCAGTCTGGATCTGTACAGATGAATGTCTCTACAGACTGAATTTTGTGAATAGCTTCAGTTTCCTATTCAGTTTGAATATATTACTTTTTTATACTCATTTATGTTTCCAGTAGGATTAAGGAAGCTCAAACCACATAGATGGATGGAGACCAAAAGCTAAATCAGATAATGATTGTTATTCTGTCAAGCTTAAGAGGCAGAGGGAGAGAAGAATGGCTTCTCAGACCTGAAACAATCATATTTCTGAGAATGATCACTCTAAACACTTAGAAAGATGTGTTTTTGTGGGAAATAGATTAATAAACAGTTTCATTTTCATTCAAAGTAAAACCATTTCTACTTAAACCATTTCTACTTAAAAAAAAAACTGTACATAAAATGACATGCACTTTATTTTACTAAAGCACAGGACATTAAGCAAAGGTTTGGTTGCCTTGGTGACAAATTGTTACAGATGATGCACATCTTAGAAAAAGGAAATATAAAATGCTTTCAATATACTATGTGCATTATAGGAAAATGGAGAAATTAAAAATAAACTGCACCAAACATCTATATCTGTACTGTTTAAAGATATACCCTATCTTCAGCAAAGGATCCCTTATGCTACTTTATATTTCTTGAGTTTCTCAAGGCCTTTGTTAAGTGTCTCACAATTTACTGTCAACCACAAAGATTTTAAGGAAGTTTTAGAATTTCAGTGACTGCCCATATGTGTTTTTTTCTGAATTAAATGGCCCATAGTTGTATTCCTATTTGCCCAAATGACTTACTTATAAGGAACTAGCTAAATATTATCAACATATCTATTATTGCCACTCCATATATATGATAAAAACACTAATCTAGAATTCGAAGAAAGTAAATGTTTTTCCTTTCATATATTTTTTAAAAGATTTTTATTTATTTATTTGAGAGAGAGAGAGAGAGATAGTAAGAGAGAGCATGAGCAGGACAAAATGGGGAGAGAGAGGCTCCCCACTGAGCCAGGAACCCATATGCAGGACTCAATCCCAAGACCCTAGGATCACGACCTGTGTGGAAGGCAAATACCTAGCCAACTGAGCCATACAGGCACTCCTTTCTTTCACATTTTATCAGAGTCCTTTTAATCAAAAAGGAGGTTTCAAAGGCCAATCTTCTAAAATGTACTCTTTTTTAACATATTGATAAACATCTTACTGTTAAGGTTAGGGTTAGGGCTAGGTTACTAAAGAAGATATTTAAACTTTGAAAATCCTATATGAGAAAGAATAAACTGGTTCATCATTTGCATATTATCACAGACTAGGAAAAGGCCATTGGATGAAAAGAAATTTCATTGAGTAGGACAGTCAAGGAAAAGATTAATGGCAAATGTGCAGGTGACAGTCTTATCTTAACCTCAAACTATGTATTTTGATTATTAATTATTTAGGTAAATTAATATAAATAATAAATATCTGTCCAATTTTTAAGTGTCACCTGAAGGAAACTACCATCAACATTCTGGTGTATTTCCTTCTTAATTCATGTCTGTGAATTTTTTATATACTTAATAAGTATTTCCTGATAGTACAGTACACTCAAGTCATGTTCAACATGTTGAAGTGACAACAACTTACTTTTCTGCTCCTGTATTTCAGAACATTTATGTGTTTAACAAATGTTGCTAATACGCATGACCCTTCTATCAACATCTTTGCAATGTAAATGGAGGAGAAAAGATTCAGAGAAAAGAGCAATTCTTAAAAAGAACAAATACTACACTAAAAATAATCCCAGCATGTAATGTATGATATATATATTAAGATCTCATTTATATATTGTAACATATAATAGAATATGTTTATATATAAATGTTTACATTACAATCTAGTCTATAAATAAGGGGAAAAATAGAGTTAAATTTACATATGCTTATTTGTAAGGGTATCAGGGCTCTACATCTGGGAGATTATTGATTTTTATATAACTAAAATTAGCAAGTTTAATTTTTAAATTTTGAACAGGGTCAAGTAAAAAACTTTGTAACAACATTTTTAAATATGTACATAAAAAGATCAACCAGAAAAAAACGGGATATACACAGGTTGAATAAAATTATATATTAAAAATTCCTACAAGTTTTAAAAAACCAAATAGAAGAATATCAAAATCTGAATAATGATCGTCTTTCAATGTTTGAGATACAGGTAATACTTCCTCACGTTCTTCTTTTTAACTTTTTTTTAAAAAATATTTTATAATCCTCATGAGTTAGTTTTATAATGGAGAAAAACGCATTCTTTATTAAAATAAAGAAGTATGCATGGCTTTGATTCCTGTCTGTTTGACCTTTGGCTGTGAACTGGAAAAATCATTTGATCTCCTTAATCCTCATTTGTATCATTTGTAAAGACAATTAATGTCTGGTCTGCTTACCTGATGCATTTTTGTAAGAATTAAATAAAAATGCCTGTTGAGGTTCTATATAAATCTCACTATTCTCTACAAATATATGATATCATTTGATCAATGATTTAACAAGATGGCTAAAGAGATGGGAGGAAAGATAACTAGTTCCATTCATTCCTTAGCAACTACCCAGTATAACTTAGCAAGTTACACTTAAAGGATGTTGAGAAGGAGGGACAAAACAAAGAGGGTTGAAGTAGGAAGGAGGAACTACAGAAATTAAAGAAAAAACTACTTACAGATCTTTCATAATTATCACTGAAATAAAAAGTAAAATTCCCTAACTGCTGTGTCATACACACCAGGGCCATTATGATCAGATGCTAAGAGCACCCCAGACTGTCAGATGTTCCTCTTACCTGATTATATGAGGAAAAAAGACAATTGTTAAGTAGTCTCCTAATTTAGCCTTATCCTTATTCCCTGTACTGCCTTATTATACTATAGCAAAGTTAGTACTTCATCAAAATCTGTTACATGTTGGCAATGGTATAATCTATCCTACCTCAAAATATATAAACATTTTTAAGTCATTTGACTCTCATGACAGAATACCTGCTCTAGAAATAAAAACAAAACTTATAACAATTGGTGTTGTACAAATACAGCCTGCAAACATGAATCACTTTTTTTTTTAATTAAGTAATCTCAAGTAGATCACATGCACAGTTAAATGTGTTGATGTATATTGATACCTCAAAAATCAGATTTTATACTGGACACCAAAATCCCACTAGTTTAGCCAGTGATTTAAAATACATTCCTTTATCTGGGCTCTCTACTCTGTTCCACTGGTCTATGTGTCTGTTTTTGTGCCAGTACCACACTGTCTTGGTGATTATAGCTTTGTAGTAAAGCTTGAAATCAGGAAACGTGATGCCCCCAGTTTTGTTTTTCTTTTCAACTTTTCCTTAGCAATTCAGGGTCTCTTCTGGTTCCATACAAATTTAGGATTGTTAATTCTAGCTCTGTGAAAAATGTCATGGAATTTTGATCAGGATGGCATTGAAAGTATAGATGGCTCTAGGCAGTATAGACATTTTTAACAATGTTTATTCTTCTGATCCATGATCAGCTCTATGGTCAAATAATCTTTGACAAAGCAGGAAAAAATATCGAATGGAAAAAACACAGTCTTTTCAATAAATGGTGCTGGGAAAATTGGACAACTATATACAGAAGAATGAAACTTGACCATTCTCTTACACCATACACAAAGGTAAACTTGAAATGGATAAAAGACCTCAATGTGAAGCATAAATCTATCAAAATCCTAGAGGAGAACATAGGCAGTAACCTCTTTGATATCAGCCACAGCAACTTCTTGCAAGACATGTCTCCAAAGGCAAAGGAAACAAAAGCAAAGATGAACTTTTGGGACTTCATCAAGATCAAAGCTTCTGCACAGCAAGAGAAACAGTCGACAAAACAAAGAGGCAACCCATGGAATGGGAGAAGATATTCTCAAATGACACTACAGACAAAGGGCTGATATCCAAGATCTATAAAGAACTCCTCAAACTCAACACACACAGAACAGATAAGCGTGTCAAAAAATGGGCAGAAGACATAAACAGACACTTCTCCAAAGAAGACATACAAATGGCTAACAGACACATGAAAATATGCTCATCATAATTAGCCATCAGGGAGATTCAAATCAAAACCCACATTGAGATACCACCTTACACCAGTTAGAATGGCCAAAATTAACAAGACAGTAAACAACAAGTGTTGGAGAAGATATGGAGAAAGGGGAACCCTCTTCCACTGTGGGAATGCAAGTTGGTGCAGTCACTTTGGAAAACAGTGTGGAGATTCCTTAAGAAATTAAAAATAGAGCTACCCTATGACCTGGTATCACACTACTGGGTATTTACCCCACAGATACAGATGTAGTGAAAAGAAGGGCCACCTGTACCCCAATGTTCATAGCAGCAATGGCCACAGTGACCAACTATGGAAAGAACCAAGATGCCCTTCAATGGACAAATGAATAAAGAACATATGGTCCATATATACAATGGAATATTATGCCTCCATCAGAAAGGATGAATACCCAACTTTTGTATAAACATGGATGGAACTGGAAGAGATTATGCTGAGTGAAATAAGTCAAGCAGAGAGAGTCAATTATCATATGGTTTGACTTACTTGTGAAGCAAAAGGAATAACATGGAAGACATTGGGAGATGGAGAGGAGAAGTGGGTGGGGGGAAATTGGAGGGGAAGACAAACCGTGAGAGACTGTGGACTCTGAGAAACAAGAAGAGGGTTTTGAAGTGGGGAATGGGGAGTTGGGTGAGCCTGGTGATGGGTATTATGGAGGGAATGTATTGCATGGAGCCCTGGATGTGGTGCATAAACAATGAATTTCGGAACACAGAAAAAAATAAAATTAAATTAAAAAAAAATACTTACCTTTATTAAGAAGCTGGGTCACATCTCATTATCAAAAGCCGTCATTTATTTTTAATTATAATTTGAAAGCCCATTTTAATTTGGCTTCTTTAGTGCATTTGTTTTGTAGGAAAGACACCACCTTGATATTACAGACTATAACCTTATATTACCAAAGGTTCTGTGGCCTCCTCATCTGCAGACAGAAATATTTGAATAGATCAGTTTTCCCACAGTGTATTCTGGAGCCCATGGTTCTCACGAGATGCTCCACAGAAGATGGGTGAGGGTGGAGTAGGGTGAGAGGAGTGTTCATATGGTGAACTTGAGAATTGCTGTATCCTGTACTTGCTGGTAGAGAGCGACAGTGTGAATTGGCCAAGTAGTTATTTAAAAGAAACCTTTGTGTGACGCCTGGGTGGCTCAGTCACTAAGTGTCTGCCTTCAGCTTGGGTCATGATCCCAGGGTCCTGGGATTGAGCTCCACATTGGGCTCTCTGCTTGGAGGGAAACCTGCTTCTCCCTCTTTCATTACCCCTGCTTGTGCTCTCTCTCTATGTCTCTCTCTCTGTCAAATAAATAAATAAAATCTTACAATTAAAAAATTTAAAAAAAAAAGAAACCTTTGTAAATCATCCTAAATCACTGTTTCCATAGTTGACTTAAGCAAGTAAACACTTTGTTGTTTTAGGGGGAAGATGGAGACGGTAAGAAATTCAAAGTGCTGGAACACACTTTGGGAAACCAGGTTTCATAATTTTTCTCATCCTTCCCAGCACTGGAATTTTCTAAGGCTATGCTGACCAATGAAAAATTAATAAGATATACCCTAATTATAAGGCCATTATATTAGAAAATTTCACAAAGTGAGTTATGTTCAAAAATTTACAAAATGGTGAAAAACAAAAGACTGATAAAAGTCCTTATTGAAAATGACTAATGCCAAATACCCATTTTCCTTATATGTTACACCAAAAAGAATTGTCTAATGGCAACATAAGGAAAGTGAAAAACAGAATAGATATAATATTATTAAGGACTGAAGATTGCTTTCATATCCAAAATAAGGAATCTTTACACAATTACATCTTTTTTTTTTCCTGTGCATAGAACATCTCTATCATTTGTATAATACATAAAAGGAAGAGCCAGAAAAAAAATCTTTAAATAGATGCTTCTAATTTTTAGACAACTGTGGTTGTAAGGTTGATGTATATTTAGTATTTGGGTGGACAGTGCAGAGTAAATTACAGAGAAAATAGAACAAATCAAAAGGAACCCAAAGCACATCCATTCACCAGCACTTAGAGAAGCTGGAATGAGAAATGTTGTGGAGGCACCTTGGAGACTAGGGTCAAAGGAAATCATCGTAAAATTACTTTTCAGTTACATCCCAATTAGCCTCTATCCCATCTTGATGTCACTGAGGACACTCACTTGCACTGAGGGCTGGCTTGCTAACTGAGCAGGAGGAAAAGAAAATGCAGTGCCAAGATCCTGGGTTTCATTGTGTCCTCAGTTTTTTTTTTTTTTTCTAAAATTAACCTTAAAATTTGCCTTCAGCTAGATATCTGAGTTCCATTCTGCTTCTCGGCACTTTATAGTTTTATTAGTCTGGGCAAATCCTTTGATGTCTCTGAGGTTATTTCACTTATGTGTAAAATTAAGATGATAGTAATGCAACTCAAACATAATGTAAAGACTAGAAATAGTAAGTTCAAGCACCCGACACAGTTTAGAGGTTGAGACAATCATTAGACTTACACCCAATAAGCAGGTATGAACTAGGCACAATGGGCAATGGTGGAATCTGTGGTCAGTTCTGCTCCCACACTAGTCTACATAAAAATATCTCCACATGCAGGTGTCTAGCATTCTCATGACCACCAGCCCTGCCCCCTCCTCTGCCAGTATGGTATGTTATGGTGAAATAGTTGAAAGTCATTGAGCACTGACCATGCAGTAGGTACTATGCTCAGTCTGTCACATGTGTTAGCTCACTGACCTCCCACAACCACCTTCTAGGTTGAAACTGTAACAAATGATAAACCTGGGAAATGAAGATGGTAACAGCACTGTCCAAGCTCATCTTGACATCAGAGCTGGTACTAACCCAAAGCCTTTCTGACTCTCAGAGTCATATAGTTCTTCATCACACAGTACTAGTACTTGTATCCAGATCCATCCTGATGGACTGGTTCTCTTCTGGTCTAGACAAGCAGTTCCCAGACTGAATATCTTCTCATTAAAGATAAAAACTATGTAGGCCTCTATTATATCCCTTCCCAGTGAAACTTGTGCTATTAATTTCCTTTGGGACAATGCATAAGGGTAAATGACTGCAGATACACTTTCATATAAATATGCATGTTATTAGGCATGGCAGTATTCTAATATACATTAGAAAAATGGATTGACTATAATGTGAGAGAAAAACTATTAACCTAAATCTCTCACAGCCTTTTCTTAGTCCTGCCCAAACTAACATTTGACCTATAAGCTTTTCTTTTGAATATGTGGGTTAATCTATATTTTATATTAGCATACATTTATCAGAACTGTAACACCTTCATTCTTGCAGAAACACAAAATTTAGATATTCTTTCATTTATGCTGCATATAGTCTTATATAAATTCATAATGCATATACTTACTATATGTCAGGTACTGCAAACAATAATGAGCACAATTTTAATGTCTACCCTCATAGACTTTGTAGTCTGTAGACTCGTATGGATAAAGAAGCCCACCATGAATTAAAATAAATCTTAGAAAAGTCTGTAAGGCAGACTTAAGAGGCCCTTAAGAGACCAGAAGAAGGTATCTAATTTAAAGTACCAAGAAAAGCCTCCAGGATGGAGTGATGTCTAAGTTATGGCAAGAAGAATGGTAGGAGGGGCACCTGGGTGGGCTCAGTGGGTTCAGCCTCTGCTTTCAGCTCAGGTCATGATCTCAGGGTCCTGGGATCAAGCCCCTCATGGGGCCAAGAGCCCACTTCCCCTTCTCTCTGCCTGCTTCACTGCCTACTTGTGATCTCTCTCACTGTCAAATAAGTAAATTAAATCTTAAAAAAAAAAAAAAAGAATGGTAGGAGACAGTCAAATGAAGTTACCAATGAGAAATGAGTAGGATATGGATGAGAGAAGGAATGGTGGTGGATTAGAGAACTGAAGAAGCTTAATGTACGGTAATACATTACCATAATTACCATAATTACTTTAATGTAAGGTAGAATGTGAGGGATAGTGTCCTAAAATGAGGCTGGAGTCTTGAAACTCAAGCCTTAATGGACCCTGTTAAGGGGTCCAGATATGTGGCCAGACTGGCATGGGAGAGAGATATTATACCTCTTCAAATTGCCCTATAAAGATGCAAATCTCATGTGTCTTGTGCAGAGCCAGCCCTGCATTATCTCTTATAAATCCAAATCCTGCTGCTGCATAATACCTGATTATCTTTACCAATCTGATGTGTTCACTCATCTCCGCTCATGCTATGAGTGTTGGTGGCTGAGAGTTCACAGATGCTCCCCTCCACCAGCAAATTTCCCTGGGCTGGTGGAAGACACTTCACCCAGGAAGGATGTGTGCCACCTAATAAAGTTTGTCTCCTTTGACCAAGATTTTATCAGACTCCTCTGAATCCTCTGTTCCATTAGACTGGACCTTGGGCTTCCCTCTATTCTTTTAGAATCTGGTTTGAGTAAGAATTCCGCTCAGTCAGTCTGGTGAAAATCCCCCACACTTGGTATCTGATCACCCTCTACCTAACAAATTCTCATTCCTTACCCTCAACATTTTGCTGTCCTGACCTGCCATCATCACAAATTCTGCTGAGTCAGTCCAGCAAGAATCCTCCTTATCCCTTAGTAATTTTCCACTCATGGACCACCTCCCTGGTCCTTGGTTATAAATTCCCAATTGTCCTTGTTGGAGTTGAGTTCTATTTCCTGTCCCTACCACAAAACCCCATTGTAGCAGCTTCCCTTGAATAAAGTCTGCCTTATCATCTTTAAAGAGTATCATGGGTAACCTGTTTATTTAACAACTCTAAGACTGAAGCATCAACTCTTCAATGCAGGTAAAAGACCAAAGCCTCCCCCAGGCATCAGACCAAGCCTAGACTTGACCTCAAACCATACCTTCCCTTGTCTCTTTCTCTTTTCTTTCTCTGCTTGACTTCCTCCTGTAAAGGTTTTCCTGAGAAACACTCTTCCCATAAATTGAGGACAACTGAATCCCTGTTTAGGCTCTTTCTAAGCCTCAGGCATGCCACAAAAATGAAAGAAAAACTTTATGAGGTGAAATGCATATAAGTGATATTAAACCAAGTAAAGTTATCTTTGGGTAGATGACTCAGCAAGCAGCTATTCATGTAATGCAGCCTCTTGGAATGGCACCATTAGTCAGGAAAACCAGCCCAAAAGACAAAATAACTATTTTTTTTTAAGATTTTATTTATTTGACAGATAGCACAAGTAGGCAGAGAGGCAAGCAGAGAGAGAGAGAGAGAGAGAGGGAGGAGGAAGCAGGCTCCCTGCCTAGCAGAGAACCTGATGTGGGACTCAATCTCGGGACCCTGAGATCATGACCTGAGCTGAAGGCAGAGGCTTAACCCACTGAGTCACCCAGGCAGCCCAAAAAGAACTATTTTTAAATTACTCAAGTCATTAATGTGAAATCTTCTGAATATTGAACAGTAACTCTGTAGACCACAGAAACCCTTCAGAAAATCTTCCTCCCGTCCATCCACTCTCCTGACACCAAAATTGCTTTCCAATCTCTCTCTTTAAAGATTCCCTAGTTCCTTCTACTTCGATTCTATCACCAGTGTCTTTTCTTGCTCTCCTCATATCTTCCTGATTGTATATAACTGAAGCATAAAAATTCCCCTACCACACACCTTCAGAGGTTAAGTAGAACCAAGTAGTGGGTGAAAGGGGAATAAAATGCTGGAAATAGGCATATATTAATAACGTATGTTCCATTGTTATCAAAGTGCTCCACACATTTTCTGACTATTTATTAAATCCTCAGTGTCTTTCTCTAACATTCTTTCCATTTTGTTTCTTAGTAGTGTGCTCTATCAATAAAGCAGAAGCATGGATTCTGACAATGGTGGTTGGGGGTGGCACCTCATAAAATGAGTTAAAACTAAGATGACTAATATATGCTCCTCCTCTCTATCTCCACACATATCCTGAAGCAAAATGCTTACTATTAATAGTGGAGGGTTCTTGAGTACCAAGAGAGAATTCCTTAAAGAGGATGAAGTGGGGCAGCAAAAATGTAAGAAGATCAAGAATTGTCTTCCTAAAAGAAAATGATTAAAAATATCCACCTCCAACCAATGTGGCACTTTTGAGATTGTGAAAATGCTTTGCACTCATCCCTGGAAGCCCCACTACAGTATTCAGATGTCCACGGATGATCCTTCCAGATGTGCAGCCAGGAGCTATCTGTACTTTGCTAAAGTGAACCACCAGAACTAAGAAAAATCATTAAAATCTTAGCCTTGGAAATGTATCTTTGAAATTCTTCTTTGAGTTGGTAGTGGCAGCAGCAGCAACAGCAGAGCCCATTTACTGCAACGTGTCAACACAGTCCTGTTACTCTGAATGTACAGCACTGTGTACAGCAGAGCTTGGCTTGCCAAGCCTTCAGGAAGCCCATTTTCTGTCATGTGGGTTGCTTTTCCATTTTATTAGATGCAAACTAAGGAAAAACCCTCTTTTATGGCTTCAAGAATTCTGTGTACATATTTCAGGTGTCTGATTTATATGTTTTTCTAACCAATTCCAAAAAGAAAATATGATCGTAGGTATTTTTCTTTAAGGATTGCAATGCCAGATTTTATTCCAAGGAGTTGAATCAATGGATGGTTAAATCTGCCTCACCTTTCAGTCTATTTAGTCAGAATGAGATCAATTCTCCCATGTAGTTGTGAGTTCCTTGAACAAAGTCTCTGTCTTATTCAATGTTGTATTCCAAGCATCTACCATATAATCAATCAGTGCTTAATGATTTTGAGCTGAATTTCTTTCACACACATAGTAATAGTGTAAAAAGCTTCTCTTGCATATCTGGGAATAACTCTAATAAGCTGATGCTTAATAGTATATATTTACACTTATATCCTTTCATTAAATATCAGATGAGACTTTATATTCTCAGTTGTATACGGAAATAACTACATATTCTGTTTCCTCCATATTTCCTCTCAATGCCAATACGTTGCACAAAAATTATATTTCTACCAGATAAACTCAAGCTATTGATAACTAGAGCTAGCTACAGTTCAGTATCAACATTATATATTATTTGTATTCTATTGTATTCCCTTTGATTTCATAATTATGGATTTGGTATTAAAGGATGAAGACAGAATTGCTTCAGAATGGTTCTAGCTTCATTAATAAGTATTGTGGAACTTTTGTTTATCCTCTGTTTTCTGCTGTCTCAACACCTTTTGGTAGCCAGCATAGTATCCTATTGAAAAGTAAAGTGTGAGGGATGTAATAAATTGCAAGCAATATAATTGCAAGCTCAACCTAAACTGTCAAACAGTTGTGCCCTGATAAGCAGACTTGGATCATTTATATGAAATTTGAGCTGACTCTGCTTAAAATAATACCTTGAAGGAGAGCAAAGGAGTATTTGGCAAGATGAAACACCAGAACTCACATGCTGAAATGACTATTCCACGTTAAAAACAATCAAGGGGTTAACAAACTCTTAACTATAAAAAACAAACTGAGGGCTGCTGGAGGGGAGGTGGGTGGAGACAAGACAATTGGGTGATGGCATTAAGGAGGGCACTTGGTGTAATGACAGCTAGGTGTTATATGCAACTGATGAATCACTAAATTCCCCCACCTCCCAAAACTAATAATGCACTGTATGTTAACTAAATCGAATTTAAATAAAACAGTTTTAAAAAGTCACTAAAAACCTAATTGGTATATCTTCAAGATATTTCATGATAGGAACTCTCCTAGAACACACACATTTAATAAATTTATGATAGTACTAAAAAGGAATAATTTACTGGTATCACTAGACATTTTAGAGACTTCAATGGCTTAAAATAAAAGTCTGGTGAAAGGATCAGTGAGCAAGATGGTGGAGGAGTAGGAGGGCTAAATATTGCTGGGTCCCAAGACTTCAGCTAGATAGTTATCAAACCATTCTGAACACCTACAAACTCAACAGGAGATTGAGGAGAAGAAGAGCAGCAATTCTAAGAAGAGAAAAGCGACCACTTACTGGAAGGTAGGATGTGCAGAGAAGTGAAACCAAGGCAATACATGGGAAGATAGACCGCGGCGGGGGGCGGGGGGCGACTCCAAGCAAGTGATAAAGAAGCAGAGCACAAAATCGGAACTTTTAGATGTCTGCTCCACTAAGGGACTTTGCTCCAGAGGCTAAGAGATGGGTGGAGCCTTCATGGGGACAGTGTGGTCTCAGGACACGCAGGGTCACAAAAGACCAGGTCTGAATGAGGCAGAGCTCTCAGGTATCAGAGCTGGGAAGCTGGCTGCAGAGATGGAGCCAAGGAGAGTGCTTTCAGCTCAGGGTGACCTTAAACCATGATCCAAGGCACAGTTGGGCCACTGCTCTTCAAGTAGAGACCTCACAAGTGGCAGATCAGGGAGACTCCCTCCTTCCTCTTCCAGGAGGAGCAGTGCAGGAGCATGGATCAGGAATCTGCTGGTTTGGAGACTCCAAATGGGGCCATGCACCAGACTTAGAAATGCTCTATCACAGGCCAGGTGAGCACGGAGCATGGCCGGAGATGAGGGAGATAGGAGGGATTGATTGCTTTTCTCTGAGGGCACATTGAGGAGTGGGGCCCTGAGCTTTCGGCTCCTACAGGACTGGAGATTGGGAGGCTACCATCTTCATTCCTGTTCTCCAAAGCTCTACAGAAAGCATTCAGGGAACAAAAGCTATGGAGAGCAACCCAAGCAGATTGCTTACCCTGGCCCCTGGCAAAGGCAGGGCAATTCTGCCTCGGGCAAAGACATTTGAGAATCTCGGCAACAGGTCACTCTCCCAGAAGATCACCAAGAACATCCAGCCAAGACCACATCATTTACTGATTAATGAGAAATGCAGAACTCCAGAGCTAGGGGAATGCAGCACATAGAATTCATGGTTCTTTTCTCCTGAATCTTTAGTCTTTCAAAGTTAAATTTTTTTAATTTTATTTTTTCTTATTCTATTTTTTTATTTTTCCTCTTTCTTATTTTAACCTTTTTAACTATTTTATCATACCAATGCTTTTTTTTAAAAAAAAAATTAAATTTTCATTGTTATATTCATATTCTATCCCTTCATTGTATTTAAACTTATTTTTTGTATACATATAGATTTTTCTTTCTTTAAAATTTTGGGATACAGTTTCTTCTAACAGATCAAAATATACCCTAAATCTAGTGCATGGGTTTGTTCTAGTCTCCAGCCTGATCACATTCTTTCTTTCTTTTTTTTCTTTTTTCAACAAACTTCTTATCACTTTCTTTTTTAGAATCTTTTTAAATTTTCATCTTTACAGTCATATTACATCCCTTCATCATTTTTACCCTTATTTTTGTGTATATATATATATATATATATATATATATATATATTTTTTTTTTTTTTTTTAACCCTCGTTTCTTCTCCTCTTGGGTTTCTTCCAATTTGGATAGTGTATATTTTTCTGGAGTCATTGCTACACTTTTAGTATTTTGTTCTCACATCCATCTATTCTTATCTGGATATAATGACAAAAAAGAAAAAAAACTCACCTCAGAAAAAAGAACTAGAGTCAATACTAATGGCTAAGGACCCAGTCAATATGGATATTCGTAAGACGTCAGAACTAGAGTTCAGAATGATGATTATCAAGGCACTAGCTGGGCATGAAAAAAGCATGGAAGAGGGGGCACCTGGGTGGCTCAGTGGATTAAGCCGCTGCCTTCGGCTCAGGTCATGATCTCAGGGTCCTGGGATCGAGTCCCGCATCAGGCTCTCTGCTCAGCAGGGTGCCTGCTTCCCTCTCTCTCTCTCTCTGCCTGCCTCTCCGTCTATTTGTGATCTCTCTCTGTCAAATAAATAAAATCTTTAAAAAAAAAAAAAGCATGGAAGATACTAGAGAATCCCTTTCTGGAGAAATAAAAGAACTAAAATCTAACTAAGTTGAAATTTAAAAAGCTATTAATGAGGTATAATAAAAAATGGAGGCTCTCACTGCTGGGATAAATGAAGCAGAAGAAAGAAGTAGTGATATAGAAGACCAAACGATAGAGAATGAAGAAACTGAGAAAAAAAAAAGAGAGAAAAACAAATACTGGACCATGAGGGGAGAATTCAAGAGATAAGTGATACCATAAGATGAAACAATATAGAATAATTAGGATCCCTGGAGAAGAAGAAACAGAGAGGGGGAGAAGGTATATTGGAGAAAATTACAGCAGAGAATTTACCTAATTTGGGGAAGGGAACAAGCATCAAAATTCAGAAGGCACAGAGAAACCCCTTTACAATCAGTAAAAATAGGTCAATACCCTATCATCTAATAGTAAAACTTACAAGTCTCAGTGACAAAGAGAAAATTCTGAAAGCAGCTCAGGACAAGAGGTCTGTAACATACAATAGTAGAAATACTAGATTGGCAGCAGACCTATCCACAGAGACCTGGCAGGCCAGAAAGGACTAGCATGATATATTCAGAGCACTAAACAAGAAAAATATGCAGCCACAATACTATATCCAGTTAGGTTGTCACTGAAAATAGAAAGAGAGGTAAAAGCTTCCAGGACAAACAAAAACGAAAAGAATTTGCAAACACCAAACCAGCCCTACAGGAAATATTCAAAGGGGTCCTCTAAGCAAAGAGAGAGCCTAAAACTAATAGACCAGAAAGGAACACAAACAATATACAGAAACAGTCACCTTATAGGCTATACAATGGCACTAAATTCATATCTTTCAATAGTTACTCTGTATGTAAATGGGCTAATTGCATCAATCAAAAGACACAAGATATCAGAATGGATAAAAAAACAAGACCCATCAATATACTGTTTGCAAGAAACTCATTTTACACTCAAAGACACCTCCAGATTTAACGTGAGGAGGTAGAAAGCTATTTACCATGCTGAAGGACATCAAAAGAAAGCTGGAGTAGCAATCCTTATATCAAATAAATTAGATTTTAAGCCAAACACTATAATAAGAGATGAGAAAGGACACTATCTCATACTTAAAGGGTCTGTCCACCAGAAGATCTAACAATTTTAAATATCTATGCCCCAAAAATGGGAGTGGCCAATTATATAAACCAATTAATAACAAAATCAAAGAAACACATTGACAATAATACAATAATAGTAGGGGACTTTAACACTACCCCTCAGTGTATTGGACAGATCATATAAGCAAAAGACCAACAAGGAAATAAAGGATTTAAATGACACACTGGACCAGATAGACATCACTGATATATTCAGAACATCCCATCTCAAACCAACAGAATACACATTCTTCTCTGGTGCACATGGAACATTCTCCAAAATAGATCACATCCTGAGTCACACATCAGGTCTCAACTGGTAGCAAAAGACTGGGATCATTCTCTGCACATTTTCAGACCACATTGCTTTGAAACTAGAACTCAACCACAAGAGGCAAGTTGGAAAGGATTCATACATGGAGGCTAAAGAGCATCCACTAAAGAATGAATGGGTCAACAAGGATATTAAAGAAGAATTAAACACATTCATGGAAACAAGTGAAAATAAAAACACAACTGCTCAAAATCTTTGGGACAGAGCAAAGGTGGTCAAGAGAAAAGCATGTAACAATACAAGCCTTTCTCAAGAAATAGGAAAGGTCTCAAATACACAACCTAACCCTACACCTAAAGGAGCTGGAGAAAGAACAGCAAAGAAAGCCAAACCCAGCAGGAGAAGAGAAATAATCCAAATCAGAGGAGAAATCAAAGAACTGTAGAACAAATCAATGAAACTAGGATCTGGTTTTTCAAAGGAATTCATAAGATTGATAAACCCTGGCCAGACTTATCAAAAAGAAAAGAGAACGGACCCAAATTAATAAAATCACAAATGAAATAAAATCACAACCAACACCAAAGAAATACAATTATAAAACATATTATGAGAAACTATACATCAGCAAATTTGACAATCTGGAAGAAATGAATGCATTCCTAGAGATGTATAAACTACCAAAACTGAATCACAAAGAAATAGAAAACCTGAACAGACTCATAACCAGTAGGAGATTGAAGCAATAATCAAAAATCTCCCAAAAAACAAGAGCCCAGGGCCAGATGGCTTCCCAGGGGAATTCTACCAAACATTTAAAAAAGAATTAATACCTATTCTCCTGAAACTGTTCCAAAAATAAAAAATAAAAATAAAAATGAAAGTAAAATGTCCAAACTCTTTTTGTGAGGCCAGCATTACCTTGATCCCAAAACCAGACAAAGACCCCACCAAAAATGAAGATTACAGACCAATATCCTTGATGAACATGGATGCAAAAATTCTCACCAAAATACTAGCCAATAGGATCCAACAGTACACTAAAAGGATTATTCACCATGACCAAGCAGGATTTATTCCTGGGCTGCAAGGTTGGTTCAATATCCGCATATCAACCAATGTGATGCAAGACATTAATAAAAGAAAGAACAAGAATGATATGATACTCTCAATAGATGCTGAAAAAGCATCTGAAAAGGTACAGCATCCTTTCTTGATCAGAACTCTTCACAGTGTAGGGATAGAGGGTACATACCTCAATATCACCAAAGTCATCTATGAAAAACCCACAGCGAATATCATTCTCAATGGGGAAAAACTGAGAGCTTTTCCCCTAACATCAGGAACATGGCAGGGATGTCCACTATCACCACTGCTATTCAACATAGGACTAGAAGTCCTAGCTTCAGCAATCAACAATGAAAAGTTACAATATATTATAATATAATACAATATAATAAAAGTTATAATAAAAGGCATTTGAATCATCAAAGAATTCAAACTCTCACTTTTCACAGATGGTATGATACTTAATGTGGAAAACCCAAAAGACTCCACCCCAAAATTGCTAAAACTCATACAGAAATTCAATAAAGTGTCAGGATATAAAATCAATGCACAGAAATCAGTTGCATTTCTATACACCAACAACAAGACAGAAGAAAGAGAAATTAAGGAGTCAATCCCATTTACAATTATACCCAAAACCATAAGATACATAGGAATAAACCTAACCAAAGAGACAAAGAATCTGTACTCAGAAAACTATAGAGTACTCATGAAAGAAATTGAGGAAGACACAAAGAAATGGACAAATGTTCTATACTCATGGATTGGAAGAACAAATATTGTGACAATGTCTATGCTACCTAGATCAATCTACACATTTAATACAATCCTTATCAAAATATCATCAACTTTTATCAAAGAAATAGAACAAATAATCATAAAATTTATATGGAACCAGAAAAGAGCCTGAATATCCAGAGGAATGTTGAAAAAGAAAGCCAAAGTTGGTGGCATCACAATTCCAGCTTCAAGCTCTATTACAAAGCTGTAATCATCAAGACAGTGTGGTACTGGCACAAAAACAGACACAATGGAACAGAATAGAGAGCCCAGAAATGGACCCTCAACTCTATGGTTAACTAATCTTTGACAAAGCAGGAAAGATTGTCCAATGGAAAAAAAAAAAAAAAAAGACAGTCTCTTCAACAAATGGTGTTGGGAAAATTGGACAACCACATACAGGAGAATGAACTGGATCATTGCCTCACACCACACACAAAAATAGACTCCAAATGGATGAACAACCTCAATGTAAAACAGGAATCCATTAAAATCCTTGAGGAAAACACAGGCAGCAACCTCTTCGACCTCAGCCACAGCAACTTCTTCCTAGAAACATCACCAGAGGCAAGGGAAGCAGGGGCAAAAATGTACTATTGGACTTCAAGATAAAAAGCCTTTTCACAGCAAGGGAAACAGTCAACGAAACCAAAACACAGATGTCAGAATGGGAGAAGATATTTGCAAATGACATATCAGGTAAAGGGCTAGTATCCAAAATGTATAAAGAACTTATCCAGCTCAATATCCAAAGATCAAATAATCCAGTCAAGAAATGGGCAGAAGACATGAATAGATATTTCTGCAAAGAAGATATCCAAATGGCCAACACACATGTGAAAAAGTGCTCAACACTCAACAACTCACTCAGCATCAGGGAAATACAAATCAAAACCACAGTGAGATACCACCTTATACCAGTCAAAATGGCTAAAATTAGCAAGTCAGGAAAGGACAGATGTTGGCAAGAATGCGGAGAAAGGAGAACCCTCTTACACTGTTGGTGGGAATGCAAGCTGGTGCAGCTACTCTGGAAAACAGTATGGAGGTTCCTGAAGAAGTTGAAAATAGAGCTACACTATGATGTGGTAATCGCACTACTGGGTATTTACCGTAAAGATACAAATGTAGTGATTTAAAGGGGCACGTGCCCCTGAATGTTTATAGCAGAAATGCCCACAATAGCCAAACTATGGAAAAAACCTAGATGTCCTAGATGTCCATCAACAGATGAATGGATAAAGAAGAAATGGTGTGTATATATATATTTCATATATATATGATTTCATATATATTGCAGAGTAGTATATCATATATATATTTCATATATATATATACATATATATATCCATCAACAGATGAATGGATAAAGAAGAAATGGTATATATGTATATATATATCATATATATATGATTTCATATATATGGCAGAGTAGTATTTCATATATATATATGAAATTTCATATATATATATTTCATATATATACTACTCTGCCATCAAAAAAACCCCTGAAATCTTGCCATATGCAATGATGTGGATGGAACTAGAGCATATTATGTTAAGAGAAATAAGTCAATCAGAGAAAGACAATTATCATATGATCTCTCTGATATGAGGAATTTGAGAGACAGGACAGGGCTCATGGGGGGAAGGGAGGGAAAAGTGAAACAAGATGGGACAAGGGAGGGAGATAAACCATAAGAGACTCATAATCTGGGCGCCTGGGTGGCTCAGTGGGTTAAGTCTCTGCCTTTGGCTCAGGTCATGGTCTCAGGGTCCTAGGATCAAGCCCCACATTGGGCTCTCTGCTCAGCAGGGAGCCTGCGTCTCTGCCTGCCTCTCTACCTGCCTCTCTGCCTACTTGTGATCTCTGTCTGTCAAATAAATAAATAAAATTTTTTAAAAAAAAAGAGACTCTTAATCTCAGGAAACAAACTGAGGGTTGCTGGGGGGTTGGGTGAAGGGAGAGGGTGGCGGGGTTATGGACATTGGGGAGGGTATGTGCTATGGGAGTTCTGTGAATTGTATAGGACTGATGAATCACAGACCTGTACCCCTGAAACAAGTAATACATTATATGTTAATATAAATAAATAAATAAATACATAATAAATATAATTAAAACGCCAACAAGAAAGTCTGAAGAGAGTGATGAATACACACAACTTTGGAAATCTCTTGGGCAGTATAATGTATGATTCTATGTAGAATTCTCAGTGAAATCTTTCAAAGGAATTCTTTACTGAATAAAGGTAATCTTGATTGAAGTCAACTTTAACATTTCACTGACAAAAGCAATCTAGTCACCAGAAATGTATTGTCAACTGTTCCATGGGAGTTAAAGGCAAAATTTCTACCAGAAAGGCTGCCAAAATAGGCAAAAGAAATCTCTGGCAATAGTGGTCAACAGAATACTAGTGAAGCAGGTTCAAATCAGACAAAACAAGCCCTGCAGAGGCTGAGCTGCAGTAAATCACTGGACATGGAGTTCAGTGTTTCTAAAAGGTAGTGCTGGGGTGCCCAGGTGGCCACATTGAGCATCCGAACTGATTTTGGCTTGGGTCATGATCTTAGAGTTGTGAGATCAAGCCCTGCATTAGGCTCCTCACAGGGAGTCTGCCTGAGATGCCCTCTCTCCCTCTCCCTCTGTCCCTTCCTCCTCTGCTCACTTATACTATCAACCAATCAATCAATCAGTCTTTAAAAGGAAGTGCTTCCTTGAAATCATGTACCATTCAAAATACTTTCTGTTAAAGACCAAAAACTACTGCAGTACCACTTGGTAACAGGTAACTTTGATTCTTCACATAAAGCAGCTAAGATATGTCAGAAGGGCCAAGATAAATTGCTTTAATATTCTCCAACATCCACATAAATGACCATGGGTATGAAAAAAAGTCAAAGACATGTTTAATAAAAATTTTTAAATTAAAAATAAAATAAGATCTTTTACTATAGTTCGTTGGACCACAATAGCTGATAAAGGCTAAAGTCTGTATAGCAAATGTACCATAGGGACCCTTCATGGAGAAGATTTCAAGTTAAATGCTGCAAAAGTCTATTGAATAAGACAAGCTTTGTATTAATGAATCAAGTCCATAAAATAGCTGAACAATAGACATTATTTTTAGATTTCCTATATTATTTGAGGACCTAGTCTGTAATATATAAAGCATTGGTAAATACTAGTTTAGTTGAATTAAAGTCTCTTAGAGGCCAGTATCAATCCAGCTATTAGATTTATTCAACCAAATCTAGTCAGTTACTTTGCATTGAGGGAAAAACCTGAAAAGTCATTAATGTGTTTAATCACAGCTTAATTTGACCATTTTCACATATAGGGTGAGTTAAAAAGTAGTTATGTCTGGGTTAAATTCTAATATGGAAGGTAAGACTTCATGGGGTCTACATGTGGTTGTGAACAAAGTGTTTGAGAACCTTTAGTGGCCAGAAGGTTATTCTGATGGCCTGGAATTGGTTTAATAATAAAGATTTCAAAATTGAGTAGCACTTGACATGTATCACTTTGTATTTAAACATGAAAATATATGGTATTGGTCAGGAATCTACATTGATTCTGCAGGTCCATTCTAGAGGAATAAATTTAAAAATGTGATAGACTTTTTCTCCCCAAACCATTTTGAAGTTCTAGTTCCAGTATTTTTTTTTCCCTGACAACAGGTCTAGATTTATTTCCTTCAGGTTGGAATCTGGCCACATGTGTCTCCTGCCATCACCATGCCTCACCAACCCTAGGAAAATGCTCACACTGAAAGAATAAAGTAGAATATTCTGGGTATGTCCAGGAGGACAGAATTTGCCAGGTTTATCATTTCCTAAAATGGTATTCCATGTTCACTGTTGGGAGTCACTCCTGCTGATGAACTAGGGAGGCAATATATATCTAGGATTGCATCTCCAATTGTAATTACATGGCAAACAAAAATAGATTCTAGTTCCTGGTCAGTCTGTTTAAATCCCCATTTGATTTTGCCAAAAGATTTTCCTCTCTAGCATATGAAGTCAGTTCTCTTGTACTCTCAACTTCTGTCCAGAGAAGCCCACTCACAGGCAGTATTATTGAGCAACTTAAAGTTTGCTAAAGATATCAGAGTAGAAATGATAGAGGAGATTATACACAGCACATTTCATGGCAAATAACTCTTAAGTCTCCCTCTTCTCCAAACTCTCCATTGCTTTAACAGCAGCTGCACTCAACCTGTCTGCCCTCTCCTCAGTTTTGCCATACAATTCAACTCTGCCCACCCCCCACTCTCATATTCCACTCACCTCCACACTGGCAAGGAAGGAAGGAAGGTAGGAAGGAAGGAAGGAAAGGAGGGAGGTAGGAAGGAAGGAAGGAAGGAAGGAAGAGAGTTAAGAAGGGAGGGAGGAAGAAATGGGGAAAGAACTGTAATTTCTGCATAAAGGTAACAAAATCCAGCAGAAGGTAGCAGAGAAACATAGCTCTGTCAAAACTCCTAGGAAAGCAACAGCACTAGTTTCATTCAGGCATCCCCATGGTATGGTACTGCTCACTCCATTTAGCATATCAAAACAGCTACTCCAAACCTAGCAGAATTTCTCCAAGAAGTACTATTTTGCAGGAATCTAGATTCTCTTTGTATTGTTTCTGTAGAAACTAGGCACCTGGACCAGTATGATTTCCTATCACAGTAATTGAGATCTAGAGCCTGTGCCTTCAAGTTCCAGGGAGCAGATGGGCAGTGTAGTCAAATGTGAGGTTACCTTTCCTATGCAGATGAAGGAATAGACCCATTGGATTATACTTTCTCCAAGTCATCTGGGTCTAGATCTCATGAGTTCCAATGGTAAGGGAGACATCTTCCCTCCCTGACAAATAACTACTAACTCTATCTCAACTGATAGCAAACAAATGCTTAAGAGTTTTCATCTAAGGTTGGCTAATAGTGAGGGGGTAGATTTAGGAGAATTACAAATAATTATACTTGTCAGGAGTGATTTACTTTTGTTTATTTTGTGTTCCTAATAGTGATTTGTTCTTTTGAAGTTTCACAGTTGCATTTCTAATATGATTAGCTCAAAATAATAATTGCTTCAGTGAAGGATTTATGTTAAAACCCCATTTATGTCTTGCTCATTTATTGCTAAGCCAGTACGGAAAGATATAATGTTTACTAGCTAATGGGACAGTTGTCTTCTGAAAAAAAGTCTTCTTTTTAGGAAGTTTAGTTGGTCTTAATTACTGGAATATAGACCACAAAAAAACAAGTATATTTGACCTCAGCCAAGAGAAGAGGCACAGTTCTGCACATGCAGGAATTGTGAGATACAACTGGACATGATTTTATGCAAGCACATTTTAGAGATATTTCAAGTTCCATTAAAAAATAAATAAATGATATTATAATGTGAAGTTTCTTTAAAAAAAAGTTCTGGCCTTTTACCAGCTCCCATACATATAAATTCAAAATCAAAATATTCTCTTACATAAGTCTAATAGAGTTGTGATGGTAAGAAAAGACCATGGTGAGATTGTTAATTAGTTAAGAATCATTGGAATGACGTATGTACTATGAAAGGAGAAAAGCAACTTGCCTTTTAGCACTATGACTCATCTTGATTGTAATTGCTTCTGCAGGACTTCTACCCTTTCCCCAACCTTTATTTTATTAGCACAAAGACAACAAAATTCAGCAGGAGATAGCTGGAAAAGGTAGCTCTGTTAGCATTAGCCTCTCGGGGAGATTCTGCATTAGAATATAAGTGGCTGTAGATGGCAGAGTATCAGAAAATGTAGAATTGTGTCCCCTGATAGGCCCCACCCTGCCCCACTTACAAACCCAGGATCCTACATGAATTCATTCCAGTTTAAAACAGTCATGCCATGTAATAATCTTTCCTCCTAGAAAACAGAAAGCAAAGCAACAGCAAAATGCTTGCTATTAGTTACCATTTTATAATTAATCTTAAACTGGCAAAGCCAACTAATCTTTAAATAAATCAAGCTGTACAGCTAAAGGAATAATATGAAGAGAGGGGGAAAATTTCATTCTATCAAAATGTGTGAGAACTTTTCATGATGTTATTAATGAAGGAAAGAATGAACATATACTTTTGTATTAGTCCTTAGTCATATGTTATGTTTCGAGAGACATATATCAACATGGGGAATATCCCAGTATCTCTAAGACCAGATCATGTCCTTGGATTTAACTGTGTTCTCAGCATAAACCTAATGCCTGGAATTGAATTAATGGGCTGACCATGAAATGTAAGATTTGAACATAATTTGCATATTCTAGCTAAAATTAGCTATATTTTGAGTTTAATGATACCATATGTATTTTGTTTTCTGAATTTTCATAGGTAGAATCTTTCCTTTCTATCATTTTTTTTTTAAAGTTTCACTAAGGGCTTTTCATCTATTATACCGATCCATGGACAAGTGAAAAGTCAATCTCATTGCCCTACATTTTTTTTTTCCTTTTGTACCAAGCTAATTCAAGTCCATTAGTACATATTAAGCAGTCAATGTGTCAGGGAATTAATATCAGAGAGATGGGCAATTTAGAAAGGAGTATAACTTGGGATCCACTGGTAATATTTACATTTAGGTTCACAAGGTCACAGATTATGTTATTCCTGTATCACATTTCTTTGCTGAATGCTCTAGTCAAAGATAACAACAACAGAAACAAGAAAATAAACCCTTTGGGGTGTCTGGGTGGCTCAGTGTGTTAAAGCTTCTGCCTTCGGCTCAGGTCATGATCCCAGGGTCCTGGGTTCAAGCCCCACATCGGGCTCTCTGCTCAGTGGGGAGCCTGTTTCCCCCTCTCTCTGTCTCTGCCTGCCTCTCTGCCTACTTATAATCTCTGTCTGTCAAATAAATAAATAAAATCTTTAAAAAAAAAAAAAGAATAGAAACCCTTTCCTCCTAGAAGACATATGAGAAGCTTTTTAAGAAATCACCATTTGCTTCAGTTATTTCATTTAATCATAATTTTGTTTTGAACTCTTGGCTTCATAGTAAAATCCCATCATCAACTTTGCAAGATGCAGAAGAGACTGCTGTCACATGCCCATCCCACCTAACTAGGCTCAGTCCCTGCACCGCTGGTGCATTTCCTGGCTATAGCTCTGAGGACATGAGTCTCATTGTGAATGAGCTGAAATGCAGACTAAATACAAATTAGATTCTTCCTGTAAATGTGTGTATTGTACAGGAATCACTTCTGGTAACATTTTCCGTGCAGGATTTAATTGCTGGAGAGCTTTTCTCTTCTATTTGCCAAATCTTTTTTCTCTTATGCTCTTTAAATAATAAGGTTCATAAGCCTTCTAACACATAAACAATACTAAACTGGATTTTGAAAGACAGTCTATATGAAACAGAATTCATATGTCTGATTTATTATGCATTCATCTGATTCTTCACCTAATAAATCAACAGAATTATAGAGAAACTTCGGGCTTCACAATTTTACTTGACAATGTGGAAAATACAGAATGAATCTAAAATATCATCCTCATCTGCAAGATCACAATCTCTATGAAAGAAAGAATAACAATAAGCAGCACAAACTGTTAAAGATACTGTATTAGTAAAGCTAACTTGTGAGTGCTGTCTTTAATATGGGATACCTAAGGGGTATCTCAAACCTAACAAGATCAAAGCTGAAATCTTGTTCTTAGTCCCCAAAACCTACTCTCCCATAGTCTTCCCCTTCTAAGTTAGTGGCAAATCCATCTTTCCATTTGGAGTTATTCTTGATTGCTCTTCTTTTTTCATACAACACATCCAGCCCCAATACACATCTTCCTAGATGTACGGATAGAATATATCCAGGATTTAGCCACTTTTGACCACCGTGGACAAAGCCACAACCATTTCTCATCCAGATTATTGGTATAATCTCCTAACCAGCATCTCCTCTTCCTTCTTGCCCACGCTAAATTTTACCTCAACTCAGCAGTCGGAGTGATTGTGTTAAAATGAATAATAGATGATGCCACATACTAAAAACCCTCCAGGGGCTTTCTGACCCATCAAAGTAAAACCTAATGTTGTATAATGGTTTACAAGTTTAGTCAGGATCTGAATTTCCTCGTTCATCCGACCTCACTTCCTATCACTCCTCCCTTCTTCACTCCATTTCAGCCACAGTGTCCTTCTACTGTTCTTCTACCTGGTGTGGCATACTCCCACCTCAGGGCCCTTGCCTTTGCCCATCTGTCTGGAGTGCTCCCTCTCCTGGGGCTTGCTCCCTCCCCTCTTTTAAATCTTTGCTCACAAACTTCCTCCTTAGTGAATATTTCCCTTAACACCCTATCTAAAAGTGCAAGATTCGACTAGTCCTCCCAGTCCCTTCCTCAATTTATTTTTTTCTTCTTACCATCTCTTAAAATATAAATATTATAACTGTTTATTTATTTTGTTTATTGTTTTTCCTTCTCCATTAGAATATAATTAGTCTCCTATCTCTTGCTGACACTGATGTATTCCCAGTACTCAGAAAAGTGCTTGCCATATAGTGCATATCAAATTTCCATCTACCTTTCCATCTAACAAAACTGAACCAACATATCACACTTTAAATTTTAAAATTTCTCAAGTGAAATATCTGACTAGATATCTAGAAATCTGGTTTATTTCTCTAAATAATGTCCTATTTTCTTAAGTATCTTTTTCTATCTTTATATTTATTTTCTATCCAGGCCAAAAAAAAAAAATTGGGGCCAAGGAGTTATTACTCTTTGGGCACTGAATCAGTGAGGAATAATAACATTGGCTGCTGAAACAATCAACCCCCAATCTCTGTGCCTTAACACAGTAATGATGTATTTCTTACCTGAAGTATGGTCTAATAGCTCTCCTTCTAAATGATGACTCAGGATCTAGGCTTCTTCCATTTTGTGACATTGCCATCTTAAACATGTGGCTAGGCAAGATTGCCAAGGAAAGGGAAAGTGAGTGTGGGATGATTATGCAGGGGAGTATTATAGCCATGGCTAGAAGCGGCATATATCACTTTTCCTATATCCAATTGGCCAAAATATCATCAGTAGAAATACTCAAGCTTTACTCAAGAAAATCAAATAGGACTTCAATGTCCAAGTGGAAGAATATTCCAGAAAAAATCAATCCACTCATCCAGCCATTGTGACAAGAAATTTTGGGTCATCAACTCTAAAACTCTAGAAAAGATTGTGAGGGTTAAATCAAAGGCTAAAAGCAGAAGAGTCAGATATAGAAGGGAAGCATGGGAATGGTTCCACAAGAGAAGTTATGTTTCTCACATTTAGCATCAGCTTTGGCTAAAGAATCTCTAGGAGGCAATTTTTTTTAGTTCAAATTGTGTTGAGAAGCCTCTTTATACCAGTTAAAGAAAGTATACCATTGGACAGTCACAATTTTGTTTCTTTCTCGTTTAAGCTGCCTCTCAAATGAACAATTCATCTATATCAAAAGTTCCCCAGAGTGAGCACCATAATTCTAAACTGTCTTTGGTAAAATTGTGAGAGAAAAGCATGCATAAGAGTTAGCATTACAGTGAGAATCATAATGAAATCAGGTATTTGGCCTGGAAAAAGCACAGTTTCAGATTGAAAAGACCTCATGAAAACAGCAAAGTGTTGGTGAGAATTGTACTTATGTGAACTTTAGTCACTAGAAATTGGTCAAAAACCAATTGTCACCCATCAGGGACCATAAAACCTCCTGATTCAGGGCAAATTAAACTAAAACAAAAACAATTCTCAGGAACACAAAAATAAGACTGAAGAAAAAGTCCTTACAAGGTTTTGAAATGGTGACCTGGGACCAAATTTGTCCAAAGGATATTGAAGAAAAATCTTCTGAACTGTCAGCCTCTAGGTTGGCTTGAGAAGAGAGTTACAGTCCTTCCTAATCCTATAGACTTTTACTCTTATAGACAAACAACATTCAAGATAGACAGGCAGACAAAGCAATGCATTGGACAAGCAGGTAATGGATGATAAAAAATAGCTTCACTAAAGAGCAAATCTAATCTGGTCAGAAAACCAAAAATCCCAAAGAAGGATTTATTCCTAGGAACACAAAATGAACTCGGTGTGAAGGGACATTAAGAAAATAAATTGGAAAATAAATAAAGAAAGAAATAATGAATTGAAGCTTAATTTGAACTATAAAATATTATTATTATTATTTTATAAAATATGGCTGTTCTCTCCTCCAAATAGGAAACAAAACAAAACAACAATAACAGCAATAACAATGCTGAAGGGTTTGAATGAAATGTCAGTTCTGCACAAACTTACCTCCTAACCAAGAACTGGTTGGCTCCTTCAGCAGGAAGAGATAGAAAGGATCTCAAATTGAACAAATCAAGATAGACTAATAGAGCAACCACTGATATTCTGACATTGTCCTGACACTCGCATGTAGGCCACGTTATTTTCCTATCGGACATAAACAAACTCAGAGAATACCAACCTCAGAAAAGTTTACTCTGAAGCCATAGTAAAATGAGAAAAGGTAAGGCTATTTCATAAATTTATCTAAGCAAAAACAAAAACAAGTTAATCATGGCACCTACAAAATACGAAATACCTCTTCTCTTGGCCAAAATGAATGACTATTATTTTACAAATTTCAGTTTTATCTCTGTCCTAATTTTCCTTTTCTATAGGAGTACCCAATCATATAATTAGCCCTGTTTTCTGATATTCCTATCCTCCTTAAATATCCAGTACAGAATATCATCCCTAAGCATCTAATCTATGCTTGCTTCTTTAGTCCCTTTCCAAAATCCCCAACCAAATCCCAAATCCTATACTAGTTTTCTTTCCCAACACCATTTCACTGAGTGTATTAGTGTTCTGTGGCTGCCATTACAAACTACCACAAACCGAGTGGCATGAAGCAACAGACATTTATTTGCTTACATTCTAGAGGCCAGAAATCTGAAATCAAGCAGTCAGTAAGGTTGTACTCCCTCTGGAGGCTCTAGGGGAGATTCCCTTCCTTATCTCTTCCACTTTCTAACAACTGTTGGCATTCCTTAGTTTGTGGCCTTGTGGTGCCATAAT
The DNA here is from genome assembly GCF_002288905.1 of Enhydra lutris kenyoni. Taxonomy (NCBI): domain Eukaryota; kingdom Metazoa; phylum Chordata; class Mammalia; order Carnivora; family Mustelidae; genus Enhydra; species Enhydra lutris. The sequence continues at coordinate 48,032,498 of NW_019154101.1, forward strand.
TCCCATCTTTGCCTCCATGGTCACATCATTCACTCCTCTGTTTTTCTCATATAAGAACATCTGTCATGGGATTTAGTGCCTACCCAGATAATCCAGGATCTCTTCATCTCAGCAGCTTAAAATTAATTCCATCTGCAAAGACTCTTTCCAAATAAAATTAACATTTACAGGTTCAGGGAATTAGTGGGGGGGCCACTGTTCCATCCACTGAGAGACCTCATGGTTCCCCATATTCTTTCTCACTGCAATGAATAATAAACCCTACTTATTCAACTACAAGTGTCTTCCTGGTGGTCTTTGACTAGAGGGCATCTACAAAAGACAAAATGAAACGGAATTCAGTGAGCTCAAAGACACAGGTATTAAGAAATTCAAGATCCAAATGAAAAAATATTCCAGAAGACTTGGATCCATTCATCCAACTGCTCTGACATGAAATTTTTGGTCATGATCTCTAAAAATCTAGGTTGATAATAAAAGAGTCTTTTCATGATTTAGAGAATGGTAAGGAATTGTCAAGAGAAAAAGAAAACAATAGGAGAAAGATTCAGCAATCTTTCTTCAGCAATCTGAAGCAAATGATTCAGCCTAGGAAATAAAATCAAGACTAAGAGCAAGTAAGGTGAAATATTCTTAATCATGAGAATAACACTCCATTTACCTCTCTCCCTTCCTTCCTTCCTTCCTCAGATGATCTACACTGGCCTTTTCCTCTAGTTCCTCATTAAATTGTAGATTTAATACAATCAAAGCCAAGATAATGTTTTCTTTTTCTTATGTGTCTCCTGCCTCAGTTGAGGTATGCTACACAGAATTCAATTAACTATGTGAATAAACTTCCAATGTTTTTTTCCTGCTTTGATCTTATTAGTGGTATTTTCTTAATTGAAAAATTCTTTTTTAAGAAGAAAACATAAAGTCAATCATTGATTACGTTTGACCATACCTTATTAATAGTTCAGATAAGTCATTGTTCTTCTCAAAAATGTTTGAAAATAGACATCTCAAAGTCTTATGAAATGAAGAACAGCTCTAAACCATTATTTCTAATCTTTACCTGAGCACTTTTAAAAATTCTGATACTAGGACTCTACTCCAAATAAATTAAATCAGAATGTCTTGAGGGGGAGCCCAAGAATTCTTAGGTTTTACAGTCTCTCTGGAGGATTCTTGTATGCTTCCAGAATTAAGAAGTATTGTTCTAAATGGGATATGGGTTACATTACAAGTCAGTTGCCTCATATACTATTACTTATTTTTGTACAGAATATGCTAGAAACAGAAACATACAAGAGTTCTGATAAAAAAACAAATTTAACAGCCATCATTTCTGGCTAAGGAATTAGATAATTGGAAACTTCACACTTAACACTGTAGAGAGCACTGATGTAATAAATTCCAGCAAGATTATGGTGAAAAATTAACATAGTTGCCATCATGGTTTGTGAAGATGTGATAGGTATTTTTAAAGTTTCAGAATTTACTATAAAATTATTTTTAACACAATGTAAAGAAAACTATCCCTTTTTAATGTCTGTAAGAACATAGAGTCAAACATAAAAATGAATTTATTTTTTGCCATGGTACCTCTCCTAGCACTTGGAACAGTAAAGAAGTCTTAAGACTTGCTATTATTACAAATGATATTCTCTTATACCAGTTGGATCTACATGCCATTAGTATGTGTGTCTGTATATATATATATATATTTATATACAGACACCTGGGTTCCTTAGTCAGTTAAATGTCTGCCTTCAGCTTAGGTCATGATCCCAGGGTCGTGGGATGGAGTTCCGCATTGGGCTCTCTGCTCAGTGGGAAGTCTGCTTCTCCTTCTATCCCTCACCCCTGCTCATGCTCTCTCTCTCTCACTCTCTCTCTCTCTCTCAAATAAAACTTTATATATATATATATATATATATATATATACACACACACACACACACACACATATATAAATATGCCACAAAAATAAATATATTTACATTTTTTTAAAATTTTCAATAAAGTGGTCAAATCAGTAAACTCAAAGTCTGGCTTAAGGACCTAGTTAAACCACCAAGTAAGGTTTTTTTGTTTGTTCTTTGTTGTTGTTGTTGTTGTTGTTGTTGTTTTTTCCCCAAAGAAGTTTTTTTGATTGAGCAAACTATTTCTTCCACTGATATTACCAAATGAATTCAGATGAAGCTGAATGACAAATATGGCTCTGGTAGAAGGAAAATGATGGGCTCCCTTCAATTTTCTGCTCTAGCCACATCTTCAAATAAGGAGAAAGAGCCACTAACCCCAATTCATCTTATGTCTCCTCATATCAATTCACTGATACAAAAAATCTGAAATCTGATTGCACACATCGCCTGTTAAATATTAAGGTCCAGAAGAGATGAGCAAACAGGGAAAAATAGCTTAATGCCAATATCCTTTTCCATTTTAAGTGTAAGCAAAATTTTATATTCAGAATAACAAAGTAAGAACATTAGTTGATCTCTTTCTCATGCCAAGTAATAGAAGCAGTAGAGCTTAACTGTATTTGTAAGTAAAAAATGTAACTGTAAAAAAGAGCCTGTATTTGAATACTGTGTTTGTCTACTGCAAGTTGTTTAGCCTCTCTGCATCTCAATTTCATGAGATTGTGATCTCAACTGTGAGATCTTAACTGTGTAATGAAGATGATATAATAATATTATCTTCCTCAGAAGGCTAAGGAAATTGATGAGGATAAATGTCGAGTAAATATAAATGAATACAGTGCCTGGTACATAGTAGGTAATGGGTGCAGGGGTACACGTCCACATAGTTAATTGATCTTGCAGCACACTAGCCAACCTCACTGACAGCAGGTCTCCTATGCTTTCCCCACAAGGAAAGTCTCATCTCCCAAAGTCACACGGACAAGCTGATCATTTTTGGCCTGATGGGGATCAGCAAACCTTTCTTTTTCTCACCTATGCCCATCCATGTTGTCTATCTGAGCAAGTGTGGTGCAGGAAAACAAATTGGTTGACTGATCAAAACGTTTACTGTTTTTCTAATGTTTTATCATCAAAAAGGGACACAGCCTAAGGATAAGTAGTTAAGCTAAATACTTTCAGAATCACACAATAGTAGACAAGGAGGCTCAGCTTAATATGTGAAAATCATTGTAGCTACTTAGAAAAACCACTGCCCAATTTATGGTAAGATGGATGAATGCTGTTAATTAAAGAATGGAACTAAAGTATACTATGAAAAGTAAAGTATGCTTGATTTTCAAGAAAAAAAATTATTTCTTTTATTTACATTGCATATAAACCAAAATTAGAGCTGCTGTATTTAAATATCAACTTTGCCTATGTGCTAATTGTTTTGATTTAAATTCTGTTTTTTATATGCATATTGTCAAGATATGACTTACATACTTTTCTTCTGTCAGCAAATAAGGTACATTGGAAAGTATGAGATTTGTAATTTGTTGCTGATTTAAGCAATTATTGACTTGGAATGAATATTTTTTTTCTTATTTCTTCCTAAAATGATGGGGATTATTTTTTAGTTATTATTCAATCCAAGAGTTTTCATATGAAGTGTTCTTTTTTATATATTCTACCTCAGTTTCCCAGATTGATTAGTTGCATGAAATAGATTTTAATTTTAGATATTTTATTTATGGTATTTGTCTATATCCTTTAAAGCATTACTTTCTTAGACTTAGCATACAATTTCTCTATCATTCCTGTGTATACATATTCAGGTCTCAATTACTTTTACCTATCTGTTTCTTTAAATCTCTACACTTCTCTCTCATTTATTTCTAGAATTCAGTTGCCCCAAGCTGACTGTTGCACTGCTGAAACTGTAAACCATCTCCACCCTGGTCCATGAGGATCCCTTCTTAACAGGCCAATGTTACATCAGTCTTAATTTATTGACACCACACATGGCAAAATCATTTGCTCTCTGGTTTCATCTATGTCTCTTTGGCAATTCAGTAGTCTAGGTTTCTTCTGCCCATAAAATACTTGAGTTTTGGATTATTATTTTTCAAATTATTAATAGACTTAATTTTTTCCTATTAAAATGCATTTTGATTCACAATTGCCCAAACTACTAATCTACGCCTTCACTTCTTTTTTCCAACAATTAAGTATTTTCAAAAAATAACACAAAAACATTCATAATGCCTTTTAAATTTCAGAGCATGTTTCTCTTGAAATTTTGTAGGATATAAAGCTGTTATTTAAGTACATATAAGGAAAAGTCAATTTTTGAATGAAATAAAAATAACAGAGGTAGTAAAACAAATGAAAATTTTACACATCTAAACATGTAGAATTCATGTTAAAAAAATAATGAAATTAAAGGAGCTGTTAAAATCATACTTTACTTTAAATCTTCCAAAAAGTACGAAGGAACCTAGATCTGTAAATATCAGAAGGATTATAGAATCTTAGATTTGAAAGGAATATTAAATAAAAAATTATTATTAAATAAAATATTATTAAATAAAAAATAAAAAATTAAATATAAATAAAATTAAATAACAAATATTAAATAAAATTTCAAAGGAAAAACCCTGCTTCCTTGTTAACTTATCCTTGTTGGTCTTTCTTTTGCCATAAACTGAATCTCCTAGCAAGTCTGTACTTGCTTCCTCAGATGTTTATAGATTGTAATGTTAACTTCCATTTCCATCCTTCCTTCCTTTAATGAACTTTTAAAATGTCTTACCATTTTAATGGCTACCATGAACACACACTCTTTTTTCATGTGCATTTTAAAATGTGATGCTTGAATTTAAACACTTGATTCTGGACAATCTTTAATTGGTACTGTAAGCAATGTAGTTAGTTGACAGTGCCAGACCACCATTTGCATGATGAACAATGCTCCTTAGAAGTTATGTAACACAATGGCCCAGATTAGCACCAGCTATATTCCCACCCCCTTCAAGTATGTTGTCTAGTACTCCAATGACTGGAAATCTTGAACCTCTACTTCCCTGACATTTTTGCAGCTAGGATTTTGGTCTACCAGTCAGAAGCAATCATGAGATATTTGGAATGCACAAATGAGATGAAGGTCATCTTATCCTTATTCTACTTTTTGGCTGTTTTCTGCTGCCAGGAATATTTATAGATATTCTGGCATCCAGTCCCCACACTCATGGATGCTGAGATATTTGTCACAGAGACAGGTATGTTCCACATACAGTGTTAAGCAGTTGTAGCAACTGGTCCTTCCTGATCCTAAGATTGCAGCTCTAGGGGCATGTTCTTGAACTCATTCTTTTCAATGGTGACCTCTGATTCCCCATCTTTTTCCCAGCAGGTGAATCTTGTGGTATTCTGTGAGTCATTCTTGGGACATCAGCCTAGCATTTTCTTATTAGCCCTTCCAATATTACCATTATAAGTCACTGTATTTAAATCATTTTTGCTTAAAATGCATTATATTTTTTGTTTCCTGCATTAAAACCTGTTTGTCATAAATTCTAAATAAAATGAGATGATTATGCACCAGAACACAGACTCTTCACCACTATTACACAGAAAATATCACATCAACTTACTTAAACATGTTTGAGTTATATAATGATTTTGTTCTATTACACCCCCCAACCTTCTGACTCTGCTTAGGTGCAAGAAGCCTCCAGTGTCCAAAAGCAAGCCTTTGAAGATCACAGGTACAAGCAGTTAGCAACAACACACAGAAAAGCTGGGAAACAGAGCTGGCGAAAGGGACCCAAGGGGCCACTAAAGTATCTTTTATGTAACTTCTGAGTCATGTGAGAATTGATAAAAGAGTTCAATGTATACTTTAACCAAAGTCTCGATAAACGGTGTCTAGGACTGGGTCCATCCTAGAGAATTCTATGAAATAACACTAATATTATGAAGGGAAAATCATACCAAAACGCTTTTCTTTCACTTTATGGTAGTCACAAAGTAGGTAGCCAAGAATGAGTACTAATGAGAAATGATAAGAGTTATTCTAAGAAACAAAGTTTTATCTCTGCCATAAAGACATTTTTATCTCCAACTAGAATGGGATAATCTTGACCATTCTAATCTCTGTACAGCCAGTGTTTAGCTTTGAGATCATATCTAAGAAAGAGTTAAACATTATATACAATCACCTAAAGGCTCATAAGAGTCATCCCTTAGGCTGACCTTTCTCAATATATCTATTTGATAACCCAGAGAATGAAAGGGGAGTATGCTCACAAATTCACAGCTGTTGCTAAACTAGTTCATACTGTTAATTCTAGAATTACAATTCATCATGACCTCAATAAGAAAATACATTTACATGTAGGACATGTTAGAATTTGGATAATGTGTATGCATGTGTGAACACAAGAACAATTCAAGTATATGGCAATACCAAACAATATTCTTAAAAAATTGATATTTTTTTAAAGAATGTCCAGATGGAAGTCAGAGAGAAAGATAGGGGTTGTTCTGGGTATAACTTAACCTCAAGCTACAAAAAATAAGACTAGGAGAAATCTTTATCATCTTCAAATTCATAAAGGGTTATTTTTACAAATTAAACCATGAGAATAAGTACAAATAAGCCAGTTTAAGTAAAGAACAAGAGGAAAAGAAAATTTTCTTAGCCTTTAAGGTAGAAAATGGATCTCTGAGGGTGGAAAGCAGAATCTTTTAGTTTCCTCTGTTCATTGGCTAGTGGTCTGGCCCAGATGTCTTTAAATCCCTCCTCAAGGTCCACTCTCCAACCTCCACCTGCTCACTCCCTTGGATATGGATCTGCAGTGAATGATGTCAATGTCCTTTTTCTCCCTATTCCCCCACCACTTCCCTAACCCCCACAGTGCCCTCTGGATTCCAGTTAGATTTCAGCTTACCCAAGATAGAGCCTCATATAAGATCAGAGGGAGAGAATAAAGCAAGATCAGGGTATTTATTTCCTTGGCCCCCACTCTGCAAGGTCTCCTTGAGCTATATATATTATTTAAGAATTCATTATCTTTGAAAAAGTCAGGTGTTTGTTTGTTTGTTTTTTAAGATTCCATCTATCCACTCAAGACAGACAGAGATCACAAGTAGGCAGAGAGGCAGGCTCTGCTCTCCGTTGAGCAGAGAGCCCGATGTGGGGGTGTGGGGCCCAATCCCAGGACCCCGGGACCATGACCCCAAGCCAAAGGCAGAGGCCCAACCCACTGAGCAACCCAGGCGCCCCTGAAAAACAGTTTTTAAAAAAACCCTATTAAATGACCTGCTTCCCTTTTTGCATGTACCTCATTTATGGAAGATTTTCTATGGTAATCTTAAGCTTTCTTAGCACAATGGCTATTTTTATCTTGGACATCTGCATAAAAAATGCAAAATATTTATCTTTTAAACTGTTGGTTTAATCTAAACTGGTGTAAAATGTTTTATGGCTTTACTTCTTAGTCTTTTAACTTTCTTTCCAAAGTAAATATGTCCTGTGGCTCTTTGGTCTCACTTTTACAATCATCAGCTTTCGTTATTGGCTTTTTCCCATGTGGAAAGGAATTGGATTTAACTCGTTACAAAACGAAATTTTGAAAAATGTATTTGCCATTGATGCGACCTTAGCCAAAATTGATGATTCTAGATTTGGCTTCATTATTCTGGTTCTGGGTCAAAATGGATTTGTCCGGAATCTATTTGGAAAAGGATTAATATGTGATTGGAATATTTTGAAAGGCAAGGCTAGTGACAGTCCTGGCCTTATTCCCTCCAACATCTTGAATCATCATTGCCGACAGAAGAGTCCATTGCCTCAGAAACAAAGAGGGGCACTAATGAATGTGTTCATTGTACTGAGGGTTTTAGAAAAATAGGGACCAATTTGGGAATAAATAGGGACTGAAATTAGGATATTCTATCCTTATGTGGCAATTGTGCACTGAACATTTCATATTGGTGATATATATAAGTATCCTAGTAGAGTATTAGGTATTGAAAGGGATTAACCATGAAAGAAATACATATTATCATCTTATCTTATAAGAATATAAAAATCATTTTACCTAATAGAGGAAAAATTTTAATTTGTCTTTTATAGCCATGATATGGATTGATCCTAGAATGGTTGTTAATAATTTTTGATACATCTGGCAAAATTTTGTGGTTCTCTAGTTTAAAGGTAAAATGTATGTATCTGGAGAAATTAAGATAGAAGGATATTTTCCATAAATAAACAAAATTCTGAAAATACCAGTTACCTTTCCCTTCATGACAATAAGTGAGCAAGTCTTTCATGAAACACACAAAATGTTGTATTGGATGACAGTAAGGAATATAAAAGAAATCTTGCTTGCCAGAAACCTATAACCCAAACATACTTTTTTATTACAAATCTCATGAGCTACCTTGCACTGTCAAAGAACATATTCTCCATACCTCAAACATACCAGATCCTATGAACCAACCTTCCCTACTAGAACTACAATTGCTAGGGAAAACCAGCCCTCCTACTCAGGTTATTTAATGGGGATGGCAGAAGTAGTGTCTCAGGGACTTCTCTGTCCAGGTAGGTCCTTGTCACTTGTCTTTAGCACGTGACAGCTAGAGCAAACTCTTGTCAGCATAAATGTCACATGGTTTCAAATGGGGTCACCACAGCATCTACTTCAGTCCAAAAGAAATCATGATTAGATTTAGTTTATACTGTCCACAGAGAAGATTTATACGTATTGCACAATAGCGAGGATTTCTAGAAAATTTCTAGAAAATCATTGTCATTGTGCAAGTCTTTGTGTCTATCTCTAGGAACTACTTCCTCTTATTCACTCCCACTGAGTTAATTCAGGCATCATTATCTTTCTTTTACACTTTTTATTGAACTGTAACAAAAATGTAGAAAGATGTACAAAATGTACAGCTCAGTGCATATTTGCATTTTTGCAGATATCCAGCACCAAGATCAAGAAGCAGAATCTTGCCAGTACTCTGGAAGTCCCTTAGTGCTCTCTCCCAGTCACTGACCCCACAGCAGTAATCACTATCCTGATGGCTAATAGACTAGGATTACTTTCTGCTGTATTAATACTTTTAGACCTCTAAACTGAACCTCCTGTCTCTAGATTCTCAACACATGACCACTAGAACTTCTTTCTAAGACACACATCTGCCCATGGTATTCCCCTGTCCCAAGCCTCCACTGATTCTCCACAGGTCACAGAATGAAATCTAACCTCTTAGTATTGCATTCATTGATTTCCTCACACCACATTGAATTCTCAGACCCTCCAGCTTTATTACTTTTGTCTCCTCACATATCCTTTGAAAGGTTTAAGCACTGGTTAGTCTAAAAGGAAGATCATTCAAATGCTCGAATATCAATCACTGATAGTAAGGATTTTAGTCCACATAATACCTATAGTTGATATCTGGGGAAGGGCAAGTAGTATTGGTGAAAAAAAGATGTATTTCAGTCATGTTTCCTCCTTGACATAGTCATAAGATAGGTCTCTATGAACAAGATAAAATGTTGGCAAGTAGGTAAAAAAGGGCAAAGGAAACGATTTTGTTCATTTCTTCATTCATCCATACAGCAGTCATTTAGAGGCATGTTCACAGGGTAAGGCGAACATGCAGATACTGCCTCAGTCCCACAATATACCTGTTTTCACTTACACAGAGGTCTGCATTCTCCTCTACCCGTGGTTTGGCACCTATGGAAATGCTAATTTCATTTTAAAACAAGCAACTTCTTGAAAGACCCATATTCATTTGCAAGCCTGTCTCTTGCCAGATATTCAAAAGCAGGTGCAATGGGGTCAGCTACCTCTGAGATATAAACAAAAGGTTTCGTGTATGAGTCAGTATGACCTTTACCGGCAGAAAACAGGAGAACCAGAGCTGAAAGCAGCAGCTTATGTACTTAGTTAATCCAGTGGCATGAATAAGCAGAGTGTAAAAGGTACAAGTGTTTTTGGAGAATGTAGATTAAATGTGGGCTTCGTTGGTCTCCTCAATATTCACAGATGAAATGTGTTCTCCAGGCTTAAATTTCTTCTTCATGGACCCCTACCTCTTGGACAGATGCATTCAAAGAATTATCACATTTCTCTCTCCAAAAGTTGGGAGCTTCTCACCTATATAAGTAGATTTTAATGAGTCAATTCCTTCAAACAACAACAAAGTAATCTTTCTTTTGGCAAAGTAATAAGAAGTACTCTGTTCCTATATTTGGAATTATTTCAAATACTTGCCTCATAACATTTTAGTGATTCTTTTTAAACACTTTTGCAACTTACTGTTTCAAAAGAAAATTCTCCTTTAAAAATTTCCTTTCTAATATCTTTTAGGAAGGTTTCTTATTATAAATGCCCTCCAGCTAATTTCAGAGAATATTAGCAGTGTTTGTTTTCTCCTGTGTATATTAATCTTAGAAATGTCCTAGAAGGTAATGAACTTAACTTGTCTTGGCATAAAGTATACAAACTGTGAGGAGTGCAGTCTGGGAGCTCTAGTCTGGTTTTCTGGACTTAATTGAGCATACAATTTTTCACTTGCAGATTTTTGGCACCAGAGAAGAAGAATATTGGAAGCATGACATTTATCCCAAGAGAATTCAAAATAGAGTTAATTTCCAGCAGCAGCATTAAGTTCCATTCTGCTTTCACTATAAATGACTTGTACAGTGTAGACCCCCCATTAATCATCTTTTGAATTAGTTAGCAAACCAAATGTATGCATGTATGTACATGTGTAAGTGTAAAATGGTCAGGGACAGGTAGCTTGAGATTTCACTGGAAAGGTGTCCATGGTGATCTGAGTACATTTTGTATCACCACTCTGAGTTTTCTGAACGGACACTGATATATCATGAGTAAGCAGATGCATCAATGCTTTCTCAGGCCATAATTCTGACAACTTTCAGAGGTTATTGAGGTCCGTATGTGATAACAGAAAACATTACTTTAATAAGTCAGGCTCTTCTTTCTCCTGCTGCTCATGCTGTTGATTTCATTGACGTCAGAGTGCCTTGTCCTGGGACTAAGGCAACCAGATGACTTTCCATGAGCCTCTGGTAGGACTCAGGAAACAAAAGCCCTACGGAGGGGTCCTGGATATATAATCTACTAGGCTTTCCTTAATTGTCTTCTAAAGCCCCAGGAAGCTTTTTTACCTATAGATTTACGTGAAGTGTTCTCACTTTCTATAGGTCCTTTCACAGGAGAAAAGTGAATATTAATAATTAGACTTTCCACCTGGATATACTTAGTGGCACAGGAACTTTATGAAAGGCCTTGGTCCAAATGCATATCTTCTCTGTAACAAAGTCATAAATTGATGACCTGTTATTCATTTTTTAACATGGATATTTTATTAAATTGAATTGAATGTATGGAAACATTATACACACACAAAAAAGTGCACATTGTAAGTATATACAAAGTGAACACACCATGTAACCAAACTCCCTTCTTAATCATTAACCCTCCAAGAGTAACCACCATCTTGATTTTGTTAATACATGAGTTTACATGACTTCTGAATTTATATAAGTGGACTCATCACTTATGCATCTTAATGTTTCTTGTTTCTTTTAGTTAATATTATATTTATGAAACATATTCTACTGTTGTTGCATATCTGTAGTTCTTTCATACTCACCATTATACAGTATTCCTCTGCAGAAATAGATTAGGATAAATCCATTTTACTCTTTGATGAGCACTTGGGTTGTTTCCAGTTGGGTATGCTTATGAATATTGGTGGGTATGCTGCTATGAACATTCTCATGCATGCCTTTTGGTGCTTTCCCTTGGCTGCACATGTGTACGTAGTTCTGTTGGGTATAAACCTAGAAGTGGAACTGCTACTGATAGGCTATGCATGTGATCAGTTTTAACACCAGTTTTCCAACAGGTTTGATCAAATTTACACTCCAGTCTGTAGGGTTCGACTGTTGGTATTTTCAGTGTTTCTCATCATTGCCATTTTGATGGATATACTGTAAGATCATATAGTTTTAATCTGCATTCCTGATGATTAATATAGCTGAAAAAGAATTTTGCATATAAGCAACATATATTGGATACCTTCCTCTTTTTGAAGTTCAAGTTTATAACTTTTGCCCATTTCTCTATTGGGGTTTTTGCCTTTTTCTTATTAACTTTCAGGAGTTATATATTTTGGTTATAAATCCTTTGTCTATGGTATATATTATAAGTACATTTGTCATTCTGTGTCTTGACTTCTCATTCTCTTCCTGATGCCTTGATGAACAGAAGTCTTTAATTTCAATTTAATATGATTTGCCATTTTTCCCTTTATAGTTAGAAATTTTGGCCTACCCCAACTCACAAAGATATTCTTATGTTTTCTTCTAAAGTATTTGTATTTTCTTTCATAATTATTTTGATTTTTTTTCTGTGAGGTAATATTCAAAATCTATTATAACCTATTCTTAACTGAATTAGGTTGAAATTCTTTGTTTAAAATATCTTCTGTATACCTTCTGAAATTAAAAAGGGGTCATCCAGGTAAAGTCTCAATAGATCATTGTTTGATAGTATCTCAAATAGAAAAGTGTCTCCCTATAATATACAAACTATGATTAGGAAACACCTAATTCAAAAAAAAAGGGAAAAATATCATTATTCAAGTAGAGAATTTTATTTTCCTTTCTAGTTCTGCAATATCGTTTGAAGAAACGAAGGAGAGAAAAATTACAATTTTAAGATGGCAGACAGAAATCCACTGGACCAAAAACTTGGTCTACTTGAAATTGTGCTGTCCCTGTGAGTTGTGTGTTATCTGTACCTACACAATTCTGTCCCTGGGCCCAGCCTATAGATATCATCAAATTTCCTTTTGAGATTGCTTTACCAGTCCATTGAAAAGTTGTCTTCATTTTTACTATGAACCCACATATGCCACATTAAACAACTGTAATTTCTTGCTTTAAATTGGCATTCATTTTAATTTATTATTCACTATTTTATTTGCTTACTATGCCATTTACTCTTTGTTATTTGAGAAGTCAAGCAAGATATAGGATTCTAATTAGAAAGGGGATACTTTATAAAAATACCTAGTGTTGCTCAGCACTGTCCATCAGAGCTCTCTGCCATGATGAGAATATCCTATCACTCCAGAACTGCACTGTCTGGTATGGTAGTCAATGACCATTTATGGCTATTGATAGCACTTGAAATGGGTTTGGTGGGACTAAGCAACATGATTTTCAATTTTATTTAATTTTAATTCATTTAAATTTAAATATAAATAGACTGGTGGCTACTATATTGGAATATATCGGACAGCATAGCATAGGTCTCACTAGTCTCAAAAGTGTGAAGTTTTCAAGGAATTATCCCCATAGTAAAATGAAGAATAAATAATGAGGGAAAAGGCTATATTAACCTTCTAAATAGTTAATCACATCAGGACTTTTGCAACTAAGCAACTATCTCTAACCTGGTAATGGGATGAGTAAGGATTATATTCCCTGACACACACACACACATATCCACACACACACGTACTGAGATATTTTGTTCAGGATGTAAAAATTCAGTGGCTGATTAGAAGGCAGTATATCTTCTTGCCACCGATTACTGTCTTCTTTCTGTATCCTATAGCTAAGTTTACAATAAGCTTGGCAGGTTTCCTGCCACACATTCCACAGGCTAAGAATCACATACCACTTTTATCCAAGTTTCATGAGTGAGAACAACCTTATTTTTTTAGGAATATTAATCAAAACTCACTTGAAGAAGCAACTACCTGCAATTCCAAAAGAATTCCAAAAGAAACTATATCCTGTATCACAAGTTGATGAACTATTAAAACATCCTATTCAAGTTTTGTAACTATACTTTGATACAGTATATTTAAAAATTTTGTATAATTTAATATATTGATATTTATATATAAATATAAATATAAATAAATGCTGCCTCCTTTTAGCATTATCATTTAATATTATCTTAAAATTTACTCTTGAAATTATAATCCATTTTCATCAATATGACTAATTTTATACTGCTTATAGTGCCTTATACATGACAGATTTTGAGTGAACTTTAAGTATTAATGTTTAGTTTCAAAATTACTTTTCTGGTTATAAAACAGGTTTTCTAAAACAGCAATGAGCCCAGATTTACGACACAGATATCACTTATATGAAGTAACTATTATTATGTACATGAATATATTCTGTTTAGGGACAGTAATTAGATGGGGGAATATTTGTTTCACTTTGTATTGCTTTTTCTTTTCCAAAGAGTAGACTACATCCAAAAGAAATTTTTAAAACCTCAAAATCAATAGTTTCAATATTGCAACTCCTGTTGAAATTATCATGTTTATTCAGCAGCTGGAAGGAAAAGACAAGTATAATGAGTGAACTTCTCTGATTGGTTCCTTTAGATGTTTGATATGTAACTTATAGTCACCCAAGTCAATCCCCTCTGCCAGTCCCACTTGCCTCTTTGGGCATTATGAAGCTTCCTTCCTCAAGCTGACACCTGACTCCCAGAAAGAGGATTTACTGGGAGCAAAGGAAGAAGGCTCCAGCTAGCAAGTAGATTCAGTTTTGCCACTCGTTTTTCCCTTTCAATAAAGAAAATCAGTTATGTTTGCAGATTATGTTATTCATTCATCAGTCAGGTGGCCAGCCAAGCATTATCAGGGTTAGGTATTATCTCATTAGAGTTTGGCTATTCAATTAAATAGAAAACTGTCATTTCACTTACACCTTTATTGACCAAATAAGATTTGGAGTACTTAATTTGGAATAAATCTTCACATTTCATGCACTTCTGGGTATTGGTGGGGAAAGCAAGGAGAGAATATGAACAACAGAACTGTTATCATAAATATATGACTGAACACTCCTTTAGTTGTAAAAAATACACTAAGAAATTTTTGGATTTGAAGAAAAACTGGAGTACAAATAAGCAATGTCTTTGATTTGGTTCAATTAAAATATGAATGTTTTTTGCCTTTCTTAATTTGACACTATGTATTATAAAGATTCATTTAAAAATTTACAGCAATTGATATCATCTTTATGAATCTCTCCCAAGGAAATAATCTAAAAGATAAACAAATCTGTCTTATAAAGTTGTACATTACAGAGTTATTTAAAATAGTGAAGATTCACAAACAACTTTATATTCAAAAATAGAATAACAAGTGGGTACATTTTGGAAGATCTTCCATGTTTATATAAAATATTTTTAAATGATGGTTATAAAGACCATGCACAGCAAATATATTTATTAACACTATCTTCAGACCAAACTATATCAGGACTAAAGCAATTAAAAAAAAGGTCATTAATTAAGAACTGAGAGGTGAACCTCAGGTAAATAAGTTTCTAGAGAGCTGGAAAGCTAAATTCAGAGATTATTGATAGAATAGAAAAAAACACTGATAATTAGATAAATAGACGATAAATCATAGAGGCATAGATGCATGTAAATATGGATACTATCATAAGAACTCTGCACGGAAATTTAAAAAGGAAGACAATATCATTTATATGTTATAGTTATAATTGTATAAAGTGAAAACAGCATACTGGGAAAATATACTAAAGAATAATAATGGTTGTAATAGGGCAGAAGGATTATTTTTATGCCATCCAAGTAATTTTTTACAAAAAGGAAGAACTCCTTTCTCCTATTTACTCTGTCAGTTCAAGTCTTTCAGTTGCAAACTTTTTCTTATTGGCTATAAATCCCAGTAGAATTACAGGATAGACAAATTTTCTTTTGGAAAGAGGTTAAGGGTTAGTTATCTCCACTGGGTAATTAGAATCATGATTCTGATTTTTAAAATGAGAAAACAGGTCCAGAGAAATTAAGTGCTTGTCACCTTACTCCCACATTTCCCCCATTTGCACCAAAATATTAGTGAACAATGACAAATTTACTAAAAATTTTATAGAGGAAACTCAGTAAATTCTTGAAAATCATTTCAAAAATTACTCTCTGTTAACCCTACAGTTCTCTCTAGTTTTGTTCTCCCCTTGACACCAATCATGGGTCTCCTCATTACCTCACAAATGCTCCCAACCCATTCCCCTGTTTAGCATAGCAATTTCTCTCTGCCCCTACATCTGTATCCATAACTCTTTTTGATGAACAATAATCTACACTCTTTAAAGGTAGTTTAGTGACCAGGTATTGTACACAAATCTGCTCCTGCCAGCTAAGTAACTTAATCAAAGTACCTTTTTTGTGTGTGTGTAGTTCCCTTCCTAAATAGAATGATGATATAATTCATGTGATTTAAACAAGGCTTAATGACAGCCACCCCCATCCCCAAAAGAGGACATAGCTGAATCAAAATGAGACTGTTCCAAAAGCCTGATTCACTTGAAGTTCCCTATCCCTGCTCTATACCACCAAGAATCATCACCATGGTAGCCCCTTTAACTATTAAGAATATATTGTAGGTGACTATAAAGAACTTAGCAAACTCAACACCCAAAGAACAAATAATCCAATCAAGAAATGGGCAGAAGACATGAACAGACATTTCTGCAAAGAAGACATCAGATGGCCAACAGACACATGAAAAAGTGCTCCATATCACTCGGCATCAGGGAAATACAAATCAAAACCACAATGAGATACCACCTCACTCCAGTCAGAATGGCTAAAATTAACAAGTCAGGAAATGACAGATGCTGATGAGGATGCGGAGGAAGGGGAACCCTCCTACACTGTTGGTGGGAATGCAAGCTGGTGCAACCACTCTGGAAAACAGCATGGAGGTTCCTCAAAATGTTGAAAATAGAACTACCCTATGACCCAGCAATTGCACTACTCGGTATTTACCCTAAAGATACAAATGTAGTGATCCGAAGGGGCACGTGCACCCGAATGTTTATAGCAGCAATGTCTACAATAGCCAAACTATGGAAAGAACCTAGATGTCCATCAATAGATGAATGGATAAAGAAGAGGTGGTATATATACACAATGGAATACTATGCAGCCATCAAAAGAAATGAAATCTTGCCATTTGCGACCACGACGTGGAAGAAACTAGAGGGTATCATGCTTAGCGAAATAAGTCAATCAGAGAAAGACAACTATCATATGATCTCCCTGAAATGAGGAAGTGGAAATGCAACATGGGGGGTTAAGGGGGTACGAGAAGAATAAATGAAACAAGATGGGAGTGGGAGGGAGACAAACCATAAGTGACTCTTAATTTCACAAAACAAACTGAGAGTTGCTGGAGGGAGGGAGGGTTAGGAAAGGGGGGTGGGGTTATGGACATTGGGGAGGGTATGTGCTATCGTGAGTGCTGTGAAGTGTATAAACCTGGCGATTCACAGACCTGTACCCCTGGGGATAAAAATATATTATATGTTTATAAAAAATAAAAATAAATTAAAAATATATATATATTGTAGGTGAATTAAGGCTAAGAAAAAGTTGAGAACAGCTGACTACATTTCAGTCACATTGCAGTCATCAAAAATGTATCATTCTGGTGCTTTTTTAGACACTTGGTCTGGCTTCTTTTGCAGCCCCCTAACTGTGGATGTCCATCCTCCCCACCAAAAGTACATTCAACAATCCACTTTGTGCAAATGTAATTTCTTTAAAAGATGAGCTCTTTTGTAGCCTCCTCCTTGCTGGGGACATTCTTAATCTAGTAGCCTCCCAACACCAATCCCCAGCTATTACCTTTAGCCCAAACCCACACTTCTAGCTCTTCCTGGGGTCACTTTTCTTTATAAAATTCTCTTACAAGTCAATTGTAATGACAGTTGAATTCATCATGTTCTTGACAACAGTGTTGAAACAACTTGATTTAAAGAATGTTAGATATAAGATAAAAATCAGATAAATGTAAAGTGTATTTCTTCCTCATATCAAAAAGAGAATATTATTTGCGCTCTAGAAAAAATATTTTTATTTTTTTTGAAAACCAGTGGGCTTTCTTCATCCCAGAATTTATGTCTCTCTCCAACAATCAGCATGAGATGTGATCTGATGTGAGTTACAGCTAAAAACTTATTTAAAAAAAAATGCTTAGGTAATGAAATGCTGATCTATTGTGTAAGTATCTTGTGATGATCAAAAAATCTTGCGTGATTCTGGACCCCACAGGCCCTCAAGGTGTCATTTGAAAATTTTTTTCCTGGGACAGCATTGAAGAAAGCCCAGGTAAACATGCTTTTTTAGAATCTACTAACTTCAAGACATTGCATGGAGATTAAGTTATTATGCTTATTTTTATATTTAAGTCCCTGATATTACCTTTCAGTTCTGTCTTCATTCAAGTATTAAAGAAAAAAAAGAAGAAGAAGAAGAAGGAGCAATAGAAGAAAGGCCAGAAGGAAGGGAGAGAAGGAGGAGGGAAAGCAAGAAGGAAACAGTAGGGAGGAAAATGGGGGAAAGAAGAGGAAAAAGAGGGTGAGAGGAAGCATGAAAATAAAAGAAAGAGAAAGTTAACTTAAGGTTATGTTTATTTGAATTCTGGCATAATTAAGGATTTTACTACACTGAAGAAAGCCCCGTCCTCTGATCCTTTTGCATATAACATCAGATTAATAATTTAATTATATCTTAAAAAGTAATTTAATTATAAACTAATAGGATTTGTGGCCTGGGGCTTCCTTTGGTGGTAGAGAAACTTCCAGAATAGTATTACTTCTTCTTTACCTCAAATAATTCAAGTATAACTCATAAGCTCATGAGGAATAAATACCATATTAAGTTTTACATTCTATTTGTATATCTCATCATTGTTAAGTTCCCCCTTGCCTATGAGGAAAGACTGACATCAGCGCTCATCACTGGGAGCTATGGCAAGGAGGTAATTGGATGAGTCAACTACAGATTTCCTAAGATTTATCTAACCTTCAAGAATGTTGAGAACCCTAATGAAAATTGTGTTCCAACTCAAATATCTGCCTGAATCACTTTATGTAATTGCATGAAAAACACTCTCATGAGGTATCAGAGCCAGATGTTTAGAGAAAACCGTTAGTGTTATTTTATTTTATATTGTTAGAATGGTTTTCATCAAATTAGTTTTCAGGAATAGATGTTTCTGAAGATGAAGTGGCTGAGCTGGGGAGAACAAGGAAGCTAACTTTTAAAGTCAGTTCCTAGCAATATTTCTCAGTGGAAGACACATTTTCAATATTTTTTAGGAACTGGTTCAAATGAAGAACATCTTATAAATTTCAGAAAGAAACTGAATAATCTTACATATTATGATTCAGATTCAATATTTGTCTCATTCAAACAGGTGAGTGAGGTAGGTATTAACCATTACGGAAAGTACTACAGAAGAGATTTAAACATTTTTAAAGAAAATAGAACTGATTCTGCAGAGACATGCAGAAGGAGTTTTAGTAAATTAGCACCCCCACTGCTATCCTATCTGCCCAGAATCTAATTATAGGCTCTGACTGTGCCAGTCAGTGACTCCCTCAATCAGTTCATTTACTATAGCAGTTTAAATTTTGGGTGACTTTTGCTGGTGCCTGCTTCTTACTTCCGTCCAAGTCAACCCATTTATTTCTATAAGACAGCAGTGTCCAGATTGATAGAAACAGATTCAGCTAAGTAGATTTGTGTGTTGCTTTGCCACAGAGTATTGGAGCTGGGGAAGGAATGGGGGCAGTGAGTAATAAGCAGACCAGCTATTTAGATTCTGTGCCTCTTGTTTCCTGAATATCACTGGTTGTAATTTAAGACATTTATGCTACTGTGGGCAAATAAACAAAACAAGGAGTGTCACACCCCCATTCTGCAAATTTGAAGATCTTATTAGTATCATGCATGTGGTGTGGAGAATAGGAAGGTTCAGCACTTAGCAACCAGCTATGTGACTTTGAGGAAGTTAACCTCTTTGTAAAATTCCAGCACCATCCTTCACAGTATTGAAGGTTTCTTTATCCACTAACACATATTATTATTCTTTTTTACCATTTAAAAAAAGTTTTAAAAGTTAGAACTCCAGAATAATTTTATTTCCTTTTCATACCCAGAACATTTTACAAAACAAATTCTGATTTAATATTAAACTCGAAGGTAAAAACAGAATTCTATTTATAGAAAGTTGTTTTGCAATGGACTTGATAGAAATTACTCCCACCTCTGAAGTGAAATATGCACAAAATAGAAGAAATTAAATTTCACTAAGTATTAGAAATTGCTCTCTTAAAATTCCATATAATTTAAAAAAAATATTTAGTAAAACCAAATAAGTGTAGTTTTTATTATATAATCAGCAGATGTTTCATTATAGAAAGCTAGAAAATACAAATAAGCAGTAAATGTATTCATACTAAACCTCACTTTCCTCATTTGTAAACTCAGGATAATAATATGTATATTACCAGGTTTTTCAGATTAAATAAAATAGATAGGTAGGTAGATAGGTCATAGATAGATAGAGAGAGAGAGAGAGAGAGAGAGAGAGATAGACAAATGTAGAAAGCCCAGAATCCCACCACTGCTAACCTGGTTAAAGTCAGGAACACGATAAATCAATAATAATTTCTTGAATTTTACTAATACTTTTTATTTTGTTCCAACTGCTTATCCAAGTTTATTTAAACAAGGAAAAAAATCAAGCACCAAGCTTGTGATTAAATAAAAAATAAAGGATACTTAATTACTATTAATTAGAGGATTCTCTTCAATAAAAAAGACATTTCTGAAATTCTTCTCCATATATCAAGTGAAAGTTACTTTAGAGCTTAATTAAATTCAGGATTAAGGATGAGTGTGATTAATTAAAACAAATCACGTCAATTTAAGAAGAGATCTCCAAGGCCCTTTTTTTGCATCCTTTCCCCATTATATTACTTCCTCATCTACCTGTTCTGCCTTACCTCTCTCTGTCTGCTTGTCAAAAATCAGAGGCATCAAGTTGTTCAGGCCCTCAAAGGTTACATGCTCCTCTCCAGGAGGAATGGGAATAACTTTTGATGTTAGTTCACACCGTACAGTCCTCTTTTCTCTCTTCCAGAAATGGGGTAGATTGCCACTTAAAATGGTAGAAAGAAGGAGAGGAGACGGAAGACTTAAGTTTCCAAACTTAAAAACTATGAGAGTTGGGGCAACTTACTGATGATTCTAAGCAAGGATTTCTTTATTGATAAAATAAGAAATATTAAATATACATATCTGGCTTGTGGAGATTAAATGAAAGCATATGTGTAACTTTTGAGATTCCAGACACACATTACTTTTCATTAATCCAAAAAATTAGTTTGGAGGTTAAAGTTTAGTCAACTGCTCATAAGCCTTTTTTTGGTAATGAATTTTATTGAGATATAATTTACATATAATAAAATATTTATTTTATATAGATAGACTGATGATTTTTGATAAATGTATCTATCTGTGTAGCAAATATTAACCATAATCAAAATAGAAAATATTTCCACCACATCCTAAAAGCTTCCTGGTGCCTCATTACAGACAGTTGGTTTTACCAGTCCAAGCTTTAGGCCACCATAGTTCTGCTTCTCTCTCTCTAGATTAAATTTGTTTCTTCTAGATTTTCACATAAACTGAATATGTACTCCTCTGTGTTTAGTTTCTTTTGCTTAGCATAATGCCTTTGAGATTCGACCATGATGTGTCAACTGGTAGTTTCTTCCTTTTTATTGATGAATAATCTTCCGTCGTAGTATATACTGCAATTTCTTTATCCTTTCATGTTTATGAGACACACACACACACACACACACACACACACACACACACACACATATATATATATATATATATATTTTCCCCCCAGTATGGGGTATTATGAATAAGGATGCTATTATTTGAAGTTTTGTGTGGACGTATGATTTCAATTTCCTATGGGTAAATATTGAGCAGTATTGTTGAGTTGTATGCTATATATATATATGTGTAATCTTATTAAAAATATGCCAAACCATTTTCTAAAATGGTTGCTCTATTTTGTATTTCTACCAACAATGTAGGAAACTTTTACTTGGTGGTGTCGATCTTTTTAATTTTAGTCTTTTAACTCTCGTGGGTATATAATGGTATCACAGAGTGATTTTAATTTGCATTTTATGAATGACTTTTCCAGTGCTAGTTGACAATTCCTATATTTTCTTTACTGAAGTGCCTGTTCAAGTATTTTGCCACTTTTGATAAGTTCATTAATTTTCTTATTACTGAGTTATAATAATTCTTTATATATCCTGGATACAAGTTTTTGTCAAATATATTTATTGTGAATATTTTCATCTAGTCTGTGACTTGGCCTTCTTATTTTCTTTGTAAGAACAGAAGTGAATAATTTTGATGAAATCCAGTTTATCAGTTATTTTTATGGTTCATCCTTTTAAATGTTCAAAGTGTTTTATAAGGATTTTCCCTTGTGATTTTTTCTAGAAGTGTTATACCTTAGGGTCTATGATTCCCTTTTGGATTGATTTATGTATATGATAAATACATATTTATATCAAATACATGTGTTTTCATATGGCTATTCAATTATTTGACCATTTGTAAAAAGACTGTATTTTCCCTATTCTATTACCTTGGCACTTTGTCAAAAATCAATTACTCCTTTTGTGTAGGTTTATTTCTAGACTCTCCATTCTTTTCTATTGCTTTATATGTCTATCCTTTTGCCAATACTTATAATAATGTAGCTTAGTACTAAGTCTTGAAATGAAGTATTTTAAGTCCTCAGTCTTTGTTCTTATTCAAAATTGTGTTGGCTATTCTAGATTGTTGGCATTCTCATATAAATTTTAGAATCAGCTTGCCAGATTTCTATCACAGAAAAAGAAAGCTATTGAAATTTAAATTGGAGTATTGAATTTGTACTTCAATTTGGGAATGAATGAGTCTTACTTCTTTATTAATTTTCTATCTTCTTTTTTATAAAAAAACAAGAATGTTGTAACCCTAACTGTGATTGTGTTTTATTTTTCCTTTCAAGCTTTGCTCTGAATATTACGAAGTTCTGTTATTTGGTGTATAGACATATATGAACTGTATGTCTTGAATTTGCTCCTTTATTATTATGAAATTTCCCCTTTATTCCTGGGAATATCTTTGTTCTAAGGTCCATTTGTTTGATATTAATATAGCTATTTCAGCCTTATTAGGAGTAGTGCTCGTGTACTATATCTCTTTCAATCTTTTTACTTTAAACCTATATGTCTTTATATTTAAGTATATGCCTTAAGTATATATCCTTTATATTTAAGTATATTATAGAGAAAGTATAGACTTTTGGTTTCAGATCTAACATGTAAAGTGCTTAGAAATCATCACTTCTGTCCTTAAAATAAGAAAAAGCTAAATTGAAAATCTACAACTTTTCGTGGACCCAACAAAGTTTGCATGACAACGAACTACCAACACAAAATCTCAAGAATCACATGAGTTTAGAGATTCACAACTAATATCTGCTTACCTAGAGCAGCTCTGTATACTTGCCATAAACTAGTATAAATGCTTAACTTATAATTTTGAAGAAATGCTGGAGGCTGAATGTGGATTAAATAACTTGAAAGGGAGAATCTTGGAGATTGTAGTTTTAGGGGAGGCTTCCAGAATTTTGTGAGTTTTACCTCCAGGAATCCCACCAAATCTCCTAGTGAAGACCTGAGAAGGGGGAGAGTAATCATTGCAAAATAATTCAGGGGCATTCTTGCCAGAAAGACCTTTTCTCCAAGGGAAAGGACTTTACCAGAGACTCCTCCAACATGGAGGAAGAGAAAATTTCCCCCCATTCCAGCCCTGTCAAGTCTTGTATCACTGGAGTGTGGGATGGGGGAAGAAACACTTGTGAGGGTCACAGCCCAGTGATATGAGTTCACTAAAAGACTTTAAATTTAATCATTGGATTATAGAATGAGTTCCTCCCATGCACCAATGCCTCAACAGGGCTCCGGGATAACTGGATTACAGCTGAAAGAGTTGGAAGATGCGGACTCTCTGAGTAGTAGTTAGAGAATTTAAATAAAAGTCAACAGAGGAAACAAACACTACAGGAATTTGAAGCCTCTGGCACCAAAAGATAAAGTAAACATTAAATACCACTCAACACCTACCCAGGTTAAAATAAAATCTCACCAAAAAAAAATAAATAAAATAAAATAAAATCTCACAATGAAAGTCTATTGATGTCAATTGCTATTTCTGATACATCATATATTATTTCAACAAAAAAATTATAAGACATACTCAAGGTAGGATAAAACACAGTATGAGAGATGAAGCAAGAAGCAGAATCATATTTAGATCAAACACAAACATTAGAAAAATCAGATAATTTAAAGTAACTATAATTAAAATGCTGAAGAACAAATATAGTGTTTTTTTGTTTTTACCAATCTAATACTCTTTCTTTTAATCAGACCAGTTAAGCCAATTATATCTAATGTAATTATTGTTATGGTTGAATTTAAATCCACTATCTTGGGGCACCTGGGTGGCTCAGTTAGTTAAGCAGCTGCCTTTCACTCTGGTCCTGAGATAGAGTCCTTCATTGAGCAGCCTGCTTCTCCCTCTCCCTCTGCCCCTCCCCTACTTTGTGTGCTCTCTCTCTCTCTCTCTCAAATAAATGAGTAAAGTCTTAAAAAAAAAAAAAACACTATCTTGCTATTCATTTCTTTGTTGTTGTTGTTATTTTTTTCTCAGGATTTCTTTTCCTTTAATGTCTGTGGTTCTTGGTCATGCTACTTTGAAGAATGAAGAGGTAGTCTGGAAGAGTGGTGGGTAGCAAAGCAAAGTTTACTGAGTGATGGTACAAAGCTCTTGATGAGGAAGGGGACCTGAAAGTGTTACCAGTAGAGTGTCTAAATCTAGGGGTTTTATGAGACTGTTGGTGGGCTGTTTTAATCTGATTAACCCTCCATGCATCTGTCACCTGATCAGGTTTTGTCAATGAGCTCATCTACCTATCAGATATGTGTTTACCTGGGAAAGGGTGAAGGGCTCCTTTCAGGGTGGTGTAGAATAAGAAGGTAAGGTCTTTTCCTTTTAAGGGTAGTTTGCTCTTAGGAGGGGAGAGGGCCTTGTTCCTGTCTGCCTTTCTTTCAACTATCTTCCTTATTTTTCCTCTTTTTTTCTTTCTTTAGATTTAATTTATTAAATAGTCCATGTTATCTTCCCTATTGTCTTACACTTTTTAATTTTTTAATTGCTTTATAGTTTACAATATGTATATTTAACTTATAGCAGTCTATTTTCAGTGATATCACATTGGATATAAATGTAAAATCCATATAACATAGAACAGTATATGTCCATTTTCTTACTTTCTATCTTTTATGCTATTGTTACATTTAACTCCTACCTGTATTCAAATTCTCTCAGTACATTGCTATAAACTTTATTAGACATCTAATTATGACCCGAAGAAGTGCTTTAAATTGGAAAAAAAAATACCTTTCCTATTTAGTCACATATATAACATTTCTGGCACTCTTTATTCCTTTATTTAGATGCAAGTTTCCATGTGGGGTCCTTTCTTTCCATCTGAAGAACTTCCTAAAACATTTCTTGCACTTACATGTATTAGCAATAAACTCTATCAGCTTCAGTGTTTTGGAAAAACTCCTTCATCTCCATGCTTTTGTTTTGGTTTGGTTTGGTTTTCTTTTTCTTTTTCATGCAATACATGCCTTCCTTAATACACACCTCCAGGCTCACAATCTCCCCAACTCCCCTCCCTTCCAAAACCCTCAGTCTGTTTTTCAGGGTCCACAGTCTCTCATACTTTGTCTCCCCCTCTGATTCCCCACAACACACTTTTCCTTTCCTTCACCTAATGTCCTCCATCTATTCCTTATGCTCCACAAGTTAGTGAAACCATATGATAATTGACTTTCTCTGCTTGACTTATTTCACTCAGCATAATCTCCTCCAGTCCTGTCCATGTTGATATAAAAGTTACTCATCCTTTCTGATGGAGGTGTAATATTCCATTGTATATATGGACCATATCTTCTTTATCCATTCATCCATTGAAGGACATCTCAGCTCTTTCCACAGTTTGAAGACTGTGGCCATTGTTGCTATGAACATTTGGGTACAGATGGCCCTTCTGTTCACTACATTTATATCTTTGGGATAAATACTCAGTAGTGCATTTGCAGGGTCATAGGGTAGCTCTATTTTTAATTACTTAAGGGATCTCCAAACTGTTTTCCAAAGTGGCTGCACCAATTTGTATTCCCACCAACAGTGTAGGAGTTCCCCTTTATCCACATCCTCTCCAACACTTGTTTACTGTCATTAATTCTGACCATTCTACATGGTGTAAGGTGGTATCTCAATGTGGTTTTGATTTGATTTTTTTTTTTAACCATCTCCCTGATGGTTAAAGATGATGAATATTTTCTCATGTGTCTGTTAGCCATTTGTATGTCTTCTTTGGAGAAGTGTCTGTTTATGTCTTCTGCCCTTTTTTTGACGTGATTATCTGTTTTGTGTGTGTTGAGTATGAGGAGTGCCTTATAGATCTTGGATATCAGCCCTTTGTATATAGTGTCATTTGTGACTATTTTCTCCCATTCTGTGGGTTGCCTCTTTGTTTTGTTGACTTTTTCCTTTGCTGTGCTGAAGCTTTTGATCTTGATGAAGTCCCAAAAGTTCATCTTCACTTTTGTTTCCTTTGCCTTTGGAGACATGTCTTGCAAGAAGTTGCTGTGGCCGATGTTGAAGAGGTTACTGCCTATGTTCTCCTCTAGGATTTTGATAGATTCCTGCCTCACATTGAGGTCTTTTACCCATTTCAAGTTTATCTTTGTATATGGTGTAAGGGAATGGTCGAGTTTCATTCTTCTACACATAGCTGTCCAATTTTCCCAGCACCATTTTGAACACACTGTCTTTTTTCCACTGTATATTTTTTCCTACTTTGTCAAAGATTATTTGACCATAGAGTTGCAGGTGCATATCTGGGCTCTCTACTCTGTTCCACCAGTCTATGTGTCTGTTTTTGTGCCAATACCATGCTGTCTTGGTGATCACAGCTTTGTAGTGAAGCTTGAAATCAGGCAACATGACGCTCCCAGTTCTGTTTTTCTTTTTCAATGTTACCTTAGCAATTTGGGGTCTTTTCTGTTTCCATAAAAATTTTATGAATTTTTGTTCCAGCACATTGAAAAATGCCGGTGGAATTTTGATTGGGATAGCAATGAAAGTATAGATTGCTTTGGTCAGTATAGACATTTTAACAATGTTTATTCTTCCGATCCATGAGCAGGGATTGCTTTTCCAACTTTATGTCTTCTTCAATTTCTTTCATGAGTGTTCTGTAGTTCCTCAAGTACAGAGACTTTACCTCTTTTGTTAAGTTTATTCCAAGGTATCTATGGTTCTTGGTGCTATAGTAAATGGGATGGATTCTCTAATTTCCTTTTCTGTATTTTCATTGTTGGTGTATAAGAAAGCAATTGATTTCTGTGCACTGATTTTGTATCCTGCCACATTACTGAATTGCTGTATGAGTTCTGGTAGTTTGGGGGTGGAGTCTTTTGGGTTTTCCACATAAAGTATCATGTCATCTGCAAAGAAAGAGAGTTTGACTTATTCTTTGCCAATTTGAATACCTTTTATTTCTTTATGTTGTCTGCTTGCTGTTTGTAGGACTTCTAGTACTATGCTGAACAACAGTGGCGAGACTGGGCATTCCTATCATGTTCCTGATGTCAAAGGGAAGGCTGTCGACTTTTCCACATTGAGAATGATATTTGCTGTGGATAGATTTTATGAAGTTGAGGAATGTTCCCTCTATCCCTATACTTTGAAGAGTTTTCATCAGGAATGGATGCTGGATTTTGTCAAATGCTTTTTCTGCATCAATTAGGAGGACCATGTGGTTCTTCTGTCTTCTCTTATTGATTTGTTCTATCACGTTGATTGACTTGTGAATGTTGAACCACCTTTGCATACCAGGGATAAATCCCACCTGGTCATGCTGGATAATCTTTTTAATGTACTCTTGGATCCTATTAGCTAGGATCATGTTGAGAATCTTGGCATCCATATCCATCAGGGATATTGATCTGAAATCATCTTTTTTGATGGGGTCTTTGCCTGGTTTGGGGATCAAGGTCATGAGGCCTCATAGAGTCTGGAAGCTTTCCTTCTGTTTCTATGTTTTGAAACAGCTTTGGGAGAATAAAATAGGTGTTATTTATTCTTTCAGTGTTTGGTAGAATTCCCCAGGGAATCTGTCAGTTCCTGGGTTCTTGTTTTTTTGGGCGGTTTTTGATCACTGCTTCAATCTCGTTACTAGATATTGGTATATTCACATTATCAATTTCTTCCTGTTTCAGTCTTGGAAGTTTATAGGTTTCCAGGGATGCATCCATTTCTTCTATGTTGCTTAACTTAATTGGCATATAACTGTTGACAATAATTTCTGATGATTGCTTCTATTTCCTTGGTGTTAGTCGTGATCTCTCCCCTTTCATTCATAATTTTATTAATTTGGGTCCTCTCTTTTCTTTTGGATTAGTTTGGCCAGTGGTTTAACTATCTTATTGATTCTTTCAAGGAACCAGCTTCTAGTTTCATTGATGTGTTCTACTGTATCTCTAGTTTCTAACCCATTAATCTCTGCTCTAGTCTTGATTATTTCCCTTCTTGTGCATAGGGTTGGTTTAATTTGTTGTTGATTTTCCAGTTCTTTAAGGTATAAAGAGAGTTGGTATATTCTGGATTTTTCAGGGGTTTTTTGTTTGTTTTGTTTTGTTTTGGTTTTGAGTGAGACTTGGATGGCTATGTATGTCCCCCTTAGGACCACCTTTTCTGTATCCCATAGGTTTTGGACTGATGTGTCTTCATTCTCGTTGGTTTTCATGAATTGTTTAAGTTCTTCTTTGATTTCCTTGTTGATCCAAACATTCTTGAGCAGGATGGTCTTTAGCTTCCAAGTGTTTGAATTCCTTCCAAACTTTTTCTTGTGGTTGTGTTCCAGTTTCAAAGCATTGTGGTCTGTAAATATGCAGGGAGTAATCTCAGTCTTTTGGTATTATTGATTGAGCCCTGATTTGTGACCCAGTATGTGGTCTATTCTGGAGAAAGTTCCATGTGCATTTGAGAAGAATGAGAATTCTGCTGTTTAGGGTGGAATTTTCTGTATGTATCTGTGAGATTCATCTGGTCCAATGTATCATTCAAAGCTCTTGTTTTTTTATTGATTTTCTGCTTGGATGATCTATTACTGAGAGTGGCATGTTAAGATACCCTACAATTTTTAAAAAATATTTTATTTATTTACTTGACAGGGAGATGGAGATCATAAGTAGGCAGAGAGGCAGGCAGAGAGAGAGGGGGAAGCAGGCTCCCTGCTGAGCAGAGAGTTGATTTAGGGCTTGATTCCAGGACCCTGAGATCATGACCTGAGCTGTAGGCAGAGGCTTAACCCACTGAGCCACCCAGGCGACCCAAGATCACCTACAATTAATGTATTCATATCAATATGACTCGTTATTTTGAGTAATAATTGGCTTATGTAGTTGGCTGCTCCCATAATGGGGGCATAAATATTTACAATTGTTAGATCTTCTTGGTGGATGGACCCTTTAAGAATGATGTAGTGTGGGGCGCCTGGGTGGCTCAGTGGGTTAAGCCTCTGCCTTCGGCTCAGGTCATGATCTCAGAGTCCTGGGATCGAGCCCCGCATCGGGCTCTCTGCTCAGCAGGGAGCCTGCTTCCTCCTCTCTCTGCCTGCCTCTCTGCCTACTTGTGATCTCTCTGTCAAATAAATAAATAAAATCTTAAAAAAAAAAAAAAAAGAATGATGTAGTGTCCTTCTGTATCTCTGGCTACAGTCTTTAACTTAAAATCTAATTTATCTTATATGATAATTGCTACCCCAGCTTTCTTTGGAGGTCCATTGGCATGAAAGATGGTTCTCCATCCCTTCACTTTTAGTCTGGATGTATCTTTAGGTTCCAACGGGTCTCTTGTAGCAGCATATGGACTGGTTCTTTCATTTTATCCAATCTACAGCTCTGTGCCATTTTATGGGAGCATTTAGGCCATTCACGTTGAAAGTGATAATTAAAAGGTAAGTTTTTATTGACATCATGTTGCCTGTGAAGTCCTTGTTTCTATAGATTGTGAATTTCTGCTCTACGTCACTCTTGGGTACTTTCTTCTTTTATAGACCCTCCCTTAATATTTCTTGTAATGTTGGCTTGGTTGTCACATACTTTTAAACATTGCCAGTCTTGGAAGCTCTTTATCTCTCCATCCATTTTGAATATCAGCCTTGCTGGATAAAGTATTCTTGGCTGCATGTTCTTCTCATTTAGCACCCTGAATATGTCTTGCCAGACCTTTCTGGCTTGCCAGGTTTCTGTGGACGTTATCCTGATGGTCCTTCCTCTGTAGCTGCCCTTAAGACCTCTTGTCTGAAATTATGATTCATGAATTTCACAATTTAGTGTCTGGATGTCTCTATAGACTTGTTGATCTTGTGGCGGGGGGTGGTATCCTTTCTGCCTCTAGGATATGAACACTTGTTCCACTCCCCAGATTAGAGAAATTTTCATCCAGAATTTTTTCAACTGTATCTTCTAGTCTCCCTTTTTCCACCCCCTCAGGGATCCCAATAACTCTGATGTTGGAACATTTTATGGTTATGGTGTCATTTATTTTCCTAATTCTGTTTTCATGGCTTCTAGGCTGTTTGTTCCAGTCCTCCTCTTGATTTTTCTTTTCTATCAGTTTGCCTTCTAGATCCCTAATTCTATCTTCTGCCTCAGTTACCCTAGCTGTTAGAGTATCTAGATTAGAATGGATCTCATTGATAGCATGTTTTAACTTCTTCCAGATTAGCTCTCACGTCCATCCTTAGAGATTCTATGTTGTCACTAATGGTCTTCTCCAACATAGTCATTGCCTGGATAATCATTACCCTGAATTCCCTTTCTGACATACTGTTTATGTCCATATCCAATAGTTCTGTGGCAGAAGGCCATAGTCTCTGAATTTTTCATCTATTGGGTGTCTCTCCTCCTACTTATTTTGGTGAGAGGTAGTTGAGGGGATATATAGCTGAATATATCAAACACAATCCAGACAAGGTGCACCCTGGGATTGCTGCTAATAATCCTTCCCCGCATATCCTCTTTGATGATGTGCCCTCCCCCAGGGAATGATTATTGCCAGCATTCCATCACAGGAACTGCTCCACTAGTTTCTTTATTTTCCAGAGACTGTTACCATTACACCCTTAGGTAAAATCTTGCAGACATGCACTGAGTCACTGATTAAGGCTAAGGTCTTTCCTCATCTCCATGTTTATTTATTTTTTTAACGATTTTATTTTTAAAAATATTTTTAAAGATTTTATTCATTTATTTGGACAGAGAGAGAGAACACAAGCAGGGGAAGTGGGAGAGGGAGAAGCAGACTTCCCACTTAGCAGGGAGCCCGATGTGGGGCTCAATCCCAAGACACTGGGATCATGACCTGAGCCGAAGGCAGATGCTTAATGACTGAGCCACCCAGGTGTCCCTTAACAATTTAATTTTAAGTAATCTCTACACCCATTGTGGGCTCAAATTTACAACCCTGAGATCAAGAGTCCCGTATTCTACTGACTGAGCTGACCACATATGCCTCCATGTTTAAAATCTCTTCTTTCAACATGGTAGAGATTTTTTTTTCTATTATCTTCTGAAAACAAAGTCTGAGATCATCTTTAATTATTTTTCTCCTGTGTTTTTTGTTTGATGGCTTTTAAAGTCTTCTCTTGATCACTAGTTTTTAGCAGTTTGATTATTATATGTTTGGCATGGTTTTCCTTATGTCTATCTGGCTTCAGATTCTTCCCACTTTTTTTCAGACCCCACATACTGGCATCTAAATATTCTTTATTACTTTTTTCAGTCTTTTTCCTTCTGTGCCCTTCATTTTGGATTATATGGTCTCTATTTCTTTGGGCTCAACAGCACTATATCCTGTAGTATCTAATGTTCTATGAATCTTAGTCAGTGAGTCTCACTTCTATGTTATATATTTTTCACATGTATTTCATGCACTTTTTGTCTTTTTTATATTTTCTATTTCTCTTCTCATTATTATTTGCATTACATTCTTGAACTATTTACAAGATCTATTTAAAAATCTTTGGTTGTTAATTCCATTATCTCTGTTTTTGTTGTTATTGTTGTTGTTGTTTTCTTTTTCATAGTTACAGATCACCCTATTCTAGTTCTTGTCACATATGGTAGTTTTTATTTATTTATTTATTTATTTATTTATTTTATTTCTTTTCAGCGTAACAGTATTGTTTTTGCACCACACCCAGTGCTCCATGCAATCTGTGCCCTCTCTAGTACCCACCACCTGGTTCCCCCAACCTCCCACCCCCCACTCCTTCAAAACCCTCAGATTGTTTTTCAGAGTCCATAGTCTCTCATGGTTCACCTCCCCTTCCAATTTTTGATTGGATGATGGACATTGTGAGTAATGGCAATGCATATCTAGATTTTGTCATTTTTTCTTTTAAGAAGACTGAGATTTGCTCTAGCAGGCAATTTAGTTATTTGTGGATTATTTGATCCTTTAAGACTTGTTTTATTCTTTGATAGGGTGAGTCAAGAGCAGTCCTTATTCTAGATGTAGTTTAACCTTACTACTAAAGGCATGACCTTTCTACCTTGCCTATGATTTCCCAGAGATCAATAAACACTGTTCTGAGTGACCAGAACTCAAAAATTCCTTGTCGGTGATCAGATCATAGCTTTCTGGTTGTTCTTTTTTTTCAACTTGTGGAATTTCACTTTATGTGCACATTTTAGGATTCAGCAAAGGTTCAAGCAAATTCGTATGCAGATTTAACACTTTTTTTTTTTCTTGGCTTACTCCTTTTTCAGACTCTGCTTAACAACTTCAAGGTAATGCAGCCTCACTGAATTCTGATATTGGTCTCCTCAACTCAGTAAGACTAATCTGTTCTGCTTGAGATACTTGTCCCTATACCACATTCCAAAATGTGCCTCCAGGCAGAAAGCCGGTGTAAATGTAGGGTGCGATTTATTTCATTTGTTTCTTTTCTCTCAGGAATCACATTTTTATACTGTCTGTGGTTCAATGTTTAATGACAGTTGTTTCATACATTCTACCCTGTTTTAGTTGTTAGTCTGTTTTCTCTTAGCCTACTAAGAAACAGAATCTAACAAACAATTTTGACTGATTGTTTTCACTGACTTAGCATAGTGGTATAACAGTAATAGTATTTAGTAATAATATACATACAATATGTCAGGTATTATAAGGGCTTTTTAAAAATATCTCATTGGGTCATCATAAAAATACTACAAAGGAAACATCATCAACACCATTTTATGAATGTGGAAAAAGGACCTGAAGAAAAGAAATACCTAGACTTGGGGCACCTGGGTGGCTAAGTCGGTTAAGCATTAGACTCTTGATTTCAGCTCAGGTCATAATCTCAGAGTCCTAAAACTGAGCCCTGTGGCAGGCTCCCCATTCAGTAGGGAGTCTCCTCTTCCTCTCTCTTCTTCTGCCTCTGCCCTCCCCTCTCCCTGCTCTCTCTCATTCTCTAAAATAAATATTTTTTTAAAAAGAACACTTCAACCAACATCACATAACAAAGTGATAAGTTTACAACTCAAATGAATCCTCATTTCCTTATTCCAATCTCAACTGTTACAGACATCACCATCCTGTACTTCAATTGACTTGGCCTGTCATCTATATAGGCTTTTCTTACTATTTCATATCAACATGGAGAACACATGGTTTGGTTCAATTTATAATTAATAGATTTCATGATTAACTTCCTGAAATAAGAACTGCTTAGAGTAGCAGGGGAGTGGGATGGAGGGAGAGGAACAAGGAATATCAATCACTCTTAGATCAAAGTCCTGGGGGAAGATGGGTCTTAAATTTGGACTGGGAAGAGCTATACTTGCAATCATAAACTGCTTACGTGGCTTTTATAAAAATAAGTGTCTACGGAAAGAATCATGCAGCCTAAAAAGACTATTTAAACATCTGGAAACAAAGCTCTTTTTCTCTATCTCAAGATAAGCTCTATCCCAAGACAATATTTCAATCTAAAATTTGTGGGGACTTTGGGCTTTGAAAGAAAATAGAATATCAGCAATTCTATGTCATATTTTTGAATGAACTGTCTGCAATATGGTGATAGTTAGTCATAGGAGGTCAGCTGATGCTAAAGCAATCAATGCAATTGTCATTATCAATGGATGACTAGAGTCTGACGACAGTAATATGACATCCTAGGAGCATAAAAATCCATTCACTAAGGAAGTAAGAGTCAACGCATATACACAAAGAGTGCTGGTTTTTAGATTATTCTACTATTCTCCCAACTGTATAAACATAATCACCTGAAATTGCAGACTCTAAACTTTTTGTCCTTTATGATAATGTTTGAAGCAGAAATGATACAAGCACATTTGCAGAGGGTGCATTAGCATGGAGATGTAAAGCCAATGACAGCATAAAGGGAAGGTTTGAACTCTCCAACTAATGAGCAGTAATGTAATGCATACTTATGGAACTGAGTTTTAAAACTGTTATTTGGGTTTTGGACTGGATATCCCACAAGATGATTTTTTTTTAAAGCCTCATTATTAGCATATGATAAGCTTAAAATCATATGCCACCCTTAATTGAAGTTGGAAGGTGGAGCAGTTTTTTGGTCTTTTCCAAAACTCTGTAGAATGATTTAATAACTTATTATTTTTCTATCCAATCTTTCAGAATCACCTGAGGAAGAATAGATGGTTTTATAAGTAACAATAAAGCAAAGACAAAATTAAAATAGTAAGTGAGTACCTTTTCCTTTACAGTCATCTTCATAACTTTTGATATACTAATATATTCACAATAAACTATTCCTGAAAGTATTCTAGAGTATAATTTAAATACTGTTTCTAAATACAAGGTAGTGCATTTCTTCTAATTATCATAATAGAGAATCTAGTTCATTAATTTGTATAGTATCTCAGATATATAGCTAGAGGCACCAAATGATCAGTCTTATACAACCATATATAAACAAAGCATGTGACTTTCTCTTATGACTATTCTTAATGAGTTCATATTACTCCATGTTTATATTTTATATTTAAAATATATTTTGTTGCATATAGAAGAGCACAAAGATTACCTCCATGCAATGGGCTACTTGCTTAGGACCAAGTTTTAGAACTGAGGACTGATATGTCTCAGTATTTAAATATTTTCCATGTTTCTTTCTTACAACCTTAGGTATCTCCATTAAGAAAAGTAGAATTTTACAGGAATCATAGGACAGTAAGCAAAATTTCGTCATCATGAAAGTGGCCCATGTACTAAAATATATGGATAAGAGAAAAGTTCACTGTTGCCATGACACACAAAGAAAGAAGTAAGGGCATTTGATGTCTCCTGCAGAATATAGGAGAAAGTTTTCTTTAGAAACAGTGACATCTTTAACTCCCAGAAATGATTGCTGGGAGCCTTTCCTATCTGTACCATTGGCTCGCTGTGTCCCTTCAGGAGAGTTATCATGGCTCTTCATTTCTCAGATTTAAATGAAAGCACAGTGAATAGTGACTTATTCTAGGCATGCTACTACTAACTGTTCTATTTGTTAAACAGAAATTGGATGGCCTGTGTAACATGATTGAAAACTGCTTATAAAACAATCCAACCACCTTATTTTGAAACTTAAAATAAGCAGACATAGTTGGGGAAAAGAACAATATTTATACTAAAGTGGAGAGACAATAAAATTTCATTTTCAGTTAGCTTATCATCACTTTGTAGAGATGCTCCATGTAACTCTGTTTGGTGACCAATTAAATTGCTACTGCCATATACCCATGGAGGCCATTGTTTTCTAGGATCTTAGGTGAGAACATCCATCCTTAACTCCTGCAACCTACTTTACAATCTAATAGCTGCCCTCAAATTTACTCAGTAAATTCCATCATAGAAAATAACATTCAGAATGGGGCTGATTTAAAAGTCTGACTCCCTGGAGTTGTGGATACTCTGACCCTCCTAATTTTTAAGAGGATCCTCTAAAGGATATTATTAACTACAAAGTCAGTGAAGAATAAATAGATAATTCATAGGGAAAGGTAGAGAAAATAAGGTCATTTTCAACCCTAGCTAGAAAGGACTTCACGATCCTTTTATCCTGCCTCACATTTTACAGGTAAAGAACCTGAACTGAGGTGCCTGAGTGAGTCCCCCAGCTTTAGCAGCTGGGTTGACCCATACAAAAATCCTGACTCCCACTTACACATGCTCCTCCACCCCTGCTAATGTTCTTGGAAGCGATGAAAGAGTCTGCAACAATAGCAAGAGGGTGTTGTTCAAAAAACAGTATTTCACTTCTCCAAAAAAAGACATACAAATAGCTAACAGACACATGAAAAATGCTCAACATCACAAGCCATCAGGGAAATACAAATCAAAGCCACAATGAGATACCGCCTTACACCAGTTAGAATGTCAAAAGTTAACAAGACAGGAAACAACAAATGTTGGTGAGGATGCGGAGAAAGGGGAACCCTCTTATACTCTTGGTGGGAATGCAAGCTGGTGCAGCCACTCTGGAAAACAGTATGGAGTTTCCTCGTGATGTTAAGAATAGAGCTACCTGATGACCCAGCAATTGCACTACTAGGTATTTACCCCAAAGGTATGGATGTAGTGACAAGATGGCACACATTCACCCAATGTTCACAGCAGCAATATCCACAATAGACAAACTGTTGAAGGAGCTGAGATGTGCTTCAACAGATGAATGGATAAAGAAGATGTGATACATATACACAATGGAATATTATTCAGCCATCAGAAACTGAATACCCATGATTTGCATCGATATGGATGGAACTGGAGGGGATTATGTTATGGAAGTAAGCCAAGCAAAGAAAGACAATTATCATATGGTTTCATTCATATGTGGAACATAAGCAATGGCACAGAGGACCATAGGGGAAAGGAGAGAAACCCAAAGGGGGAAGAAATTAGAAAGGGAGATGAACCATTAGAGACTGTGGACCCCAAGAAGCAATCTGGGGGTTTCAGAGGGGAGGACGTTGAGGGGAGCAAGTTACAGGGTGATGGGTATTGAGGAGGGCACATGCTGTGATGAGCACTGGATGTTATACTTAACTAATGAATCACTGAACACTACATCAAAAATTATGTACTATACAATGGCTAACTGAATACGAAAGAAAAAGAAAGATGAAAGAAAGAACGAAAGAAAGAGAAAGAAAAAGAGAGAAAGAAAAAGAAATCATACAGAACCAACTTACAGGGACATGCCTCATCAGATTCCAGGCCACAGGCTGGCAGTTTGAGCATGTTATGGGCAAGGCACATGGTATTGAGATGCAGCTGTTTTGAAGGAGCCATTTTTTTGTCTTCTGCCTTAATGCAATGATTTTGATGCCTGGAACAAACCATTAAACTTGCAGCTACATAAACAAACAAACAAACAAACAAACAGTCCTTTGTAATGACTCCAAAATTTCACAATTCCATGTGAGCATTACAACATTTCATTTAGTCCCACATTTCTGTTTGAGCTAGTCTATTAAATGTCTAATAGGGAAACAATGGAACTGAGTGGAAACAAAGATAAAGACTTCCTACTATAATGGATTACCAACATGAATTTTCTGGACACATGAACATTTGCATTCTAGGAGTCTCACTTGCAATCAAAAACTGGTATCAGATCAAATAGTTACACTTTAACAATATTAACCAAGAGATTTTCCATTTATCCTAATCATCTATTTAGGGCCAAATCACTCACATACACACATACATACACAATGGTAATTACATTTATGAAAATGTTCCTCACATAAAAATACATAATGTTTCACTGACCCAGAAGTATCAAAGCAAATAACTAAAGACAAGATTAAAAAAATTCTAAGTCAAGCATAAAGAAATCATGCCACTTGAGTAGCTGAAGTCAGCTCTAACTGCTAGGATTTAGTATTAGGAAACTTTTCATAAGAAAAATGATATCTCAACTGGTAATTTCCAATTGCAATTATAATACTACAGCTGGAAAAATATACATATTGAATTCATAAAATTCCCAGGAAAACAAGAAAGGAAATCTTCTTGCTTGAAGTAAATGTGGAAAAGACATTAGGTAGTGTCATAATCTAAACTGAAGCCTGATATCTTTGCCGTATTATTAATGTGGAAATAATGACTTAACAGGTAAAAACTATTGCACAAGAGCAGACTCCAGCTTGTAAAATACTAGAAACTAGGCATCCAAAAGAAGCTTTAAAAAGTAAAAATAATATTAGTACTACTAAATAGGCGACATTTGTGTGTGTGTGTGTATTTATCTGTTTATATATTCATTCCAATAGGAAAGTGGAAGTAACAGTTTATTTTTTTAAGTTTTTATTTAAATTCCAATTAGTTAACATACAGTGTAATATTAGTTTCAGGTGTACAATATAGTGATTCAACATGGAAATCACAGTTTAAAGCAAGCATCAAAAGAAAGTAAATGAATTGAGGGTTATGGGGGGCCGGGAGGGTGGTAGGGAGAGGGTGGTTGGGTTATGGACTTTGGGGAGGGTGTGTGCTATGGTGAGTGCTGTGAAGTGTGTAAACCTGGCAATTCACAGACCTGCACCCCTGGGGCTAATAATATATTATATGTTAATTAAAAAATCTAAAATTTTTTTTAAATTAAAAAAAAAAGAAAGTAAATGTCTCTGAACAAAAAGAACCTGTTGATACATAAGACAGAGTGATCAGGCCAATGACTGTGTAAACATAAAATATGTGGAATACATTTTTGGTTAATATATTATTGAAGCTTGGGAGCTTGGATGATAAATTTATTAATTTTTTTCTTAACTCCTATTTTTGATTATATATATCCCAGGACTCTCAAGAACAGTAATTTTTTAACTCTTATAAAAATATTTTGAATTCTCTGAAATAAGAGAACATCACAAAGGAAAGATTAGTAGTTTATGAATATGTGAATACTACCCAATAAACCTAGATCCCAAATGAGGAAAAAAAAATAGGAAAAGAAAACCACAGATCTTGGATGACCTCTTTACCAAACCTCCGAGAGACAATGGAAGGAAAAAAGATTTGGGGAAAAAAGAAGAACTTGCAAAACCTGAGTCATGAAGCTGACTTTTAGTTGTAGGGATCTTTTCCCTTTCCTCTAGTAAAAACAATTTGTTTGTATTTTCCACAAATGATTTATGAATAAGATTACCTAATTCAATTTTTTACATCGTCTTCTCATATTCTACTGCTAACCTCTCAGACACCAAGCTATGGATTAGCTATAATAACTTTCAGTTTTACGGTTAATTTTGCTGACATACAGTTAAATTTGCTGACATACAGTTAATTTTTGCTGACAACATGAAACCATATCTCATTGTGTTGATAGCAGAACCGTTCAACAGAAGTATCCCTGAATTTCGGGGTGGGATTGGAAGAGGTATTCATTTAGTAGTGTCTCATGGGAAAATTATGCCCTTTACGTCATCACCCAAATATCAGTCTCCTCCACTAGGCTGGGAATTCTAGAAGGAAATTCATTTAACTTCTTTGTATTCTTTAGCTGGTGGTATTCAAGAAATATCTGTTGAGTACTTAGGGACTCTGATTACTTGATTATTAAAAAAAAAAAAAAGAAAGAAAGAAAGAAAGAAAGAAAGAAAGAAAGAAAGAAAGAAAGAAAGAAAGAAAAAGAAAGAAATCCGTGTTCCAAAGCACTTATCAGTTGCCTCATTTTTCCCAGCCATTCTTTTCTATCACAGACCATTTGTGAAGACTTGGTAGCTAACACATCTGTTTGATTGTCAAGACCCACCTATACTCCACCAAACTGTTCAACCAAAAATTTCGGCACATATCATTTTTGTTCCAAGGGGTACCTTAAAAGACTTCTCTATCTACAAAGAAGCTGGTAGAAATACTGTTTTGTAGGATTCTTTCTGAGGAAGCAGAATTAGCATTTCTCTAAGAAGCTTAGAGTTTCAGGGCACCAAACACAATCAAGAAATTCCTGTTTTAACAGTTTGCAGATTGGTATGGAAAAACCATACCAATTAACCATACCGAAAAAACATACCTGTTATCCCAATAGGAAGAAGCCCAGACACCCAGGCCTGAAATGTCTAAGAGGAGATCTGAGCACAAACAAAAGTAAATTCAGGTTCTGTTGGTCCCAGAAGCCCCTTATCAGCAGCTGTCTGTTACAGATTCTGTCCCATGGGTATTCAAATGCCTGTGCTGAATGAGACCCTTTTGCTAACCCCATCTTAAGGATAAACTTACAGGACTCCTTTTGTCTCCCAGAAAATGGCCTATTTCTAGATGTATCCAGTAAATGTGGTATAACTTTACATGGCATTCTAAATAGGATTGCACCTTTTTTACTGAATAATTGGGATGGTCATTTTTATAGCAAAATATATTTAACTTTAAAATGAATGTCTTCAGTAAAAGGAACATGGAGTGCTTAATAAGCATATATAATTAAAGATGGATCTGCT
Organism: Enhydra lutris kenyoni; assembly: GCF_002288905.1. Taxonomy (NCBI): domain Eukaryota; kingdom Metazoa; phylum Chordata; class Mammalia; order Carnivora; family Mustelidae; genus Enhydra; species Enhydra lutris. The sequence continues at coordinate 48,072,992 of NW_019154101.1, forward strand.
ATATAGGTGATGAGATCACGTAGGCAAATAAGTGTGGGCCAGAATCTATGTTTCCAAGGTTGAATCATAACATGGACCAATCATGAATTTCCTACTTTGGAGAAATTTGTGAAATTGATACTTTGGGGTCTGATAGATCTGAATTTGAATTGATTCAGCTTCTTAATTACCTCTAAGATCTTGAAGAAGTTAATCAGTATGAACTCACTTTATTCATCTGGAAAAAGAAAATAATACCTATCTGAGAGGGTTGTTATAAAAAATAAAGGAGGAAGAGGGTTAAAAAAAAAGCCATTTGCCAGAAATATATATAGTATATTTATGTATATAAATATATATAGTATGATTCCCCCCTTCTTATCTTCCTCCCTCCCTTCCTTCCTTTCCCCTTTGTCGAAAGCAGCGAAAATCAAAACAAAAATTTATGAGGCTAGATATAATGAGGATTATGATGGCTTTAGGGAGTCATAAGTGGTCTGATTTGTCTAAGTACTTGGGCCTTTGCTTTCTTGACTGGGATACAGAAACAGACTGGAGAAAAATATGAATATTTGGGTGTACACTGAGTGGAAGGAGGACAAGGACAGTACTTTTGAGAACCTCTCTCCTGTGTCATTAATTTTCTTGCCCCTGGATAACTCCCCTCAGTTTACAAACACTCTGTTGTTTTTCCCATCTTAAAAAAAAAAAAAAAAAAAACAACTCTTCCTTCCCACTCTAGCTATTGCCCATTTCTAAGTTCCCCTTTATGGCGAAACTCTTTCCCCAGAGATTTGTCATATACTCTGTTTCTAATACCTTTACTCTCATTGTCTTTTGAATTTATGCTAATCCAGCTATTGTGCTACTACTCCACTAAACTGTTCTCACAGGAGTCACCAAAGATTGTTACTTTGCAAAATACAGTGGTAAAATCACAAACTCATCTTGGTCTTGGTAATATTTGACACAGTTGATCTCGCCCTTCATTTGACTTCCAGGAAACACTCTTGGTTTTTTCCCGTGTCACCAGCCACTCTCTCAGTCTTCGGATTTGGTTTCTCCTCATCTCTACAACCTCTTACAGTTTACAAGTCCCAGGATTCTTTCTTTGAATCCCATACCTTCCATCAGTGACATTATTTATTTTTGGCATCAAATGTCATATATAGGCTTATAACTCCAAATTTATGTCTTTGACCCACATCCTTCTCATAAGATCCAGATATTTTAAATGCAAGCCCCACTTGGATGGCTAATAGGTATCTCTGACTTAAAAAGACTAAAACCTAACCCCTGGTGTACTCCTAAAATCTTGCTCCTCATAGTTTATGTCATCTCAGGGAATGGCAATTCCAACATGTCAGTTGGTTAAGTTGAATCCTCCTTGACTCCCCTCTTGCTTTCATTCCTTTCATCTAATCCATAAGCAAGTCTTGTGGGTTCCACCTTCCAAATATATCCAAAATCTGACCACTCCTCACTGCCTTCATTGCCACCACCTTGGCCCATGTTATCATCTCTCTCTTTGATAAACTCCTTTCTAGTTCCCTGACTCCCTGGAAGGTATTGTCCAGAAGCCAGAGGGATCCTTCTTAAATGTGGTTTGCTTAAAACCCATTAGAAACTTCCTGTAGCACTTAAAGTCAAAGTCTTTTCCAAGGCCCTACATCATATGGCCTCACTTTGTGTACACACACACACACACACACACACACACACACACTCCATATTCCCTATACTCCTTCCTTGCTTTTATTTCTCCTTATCATTATATAATTTTCATATTTATTCTGTTTAATGTCTATCTCCCCCCTCTGAAAATACAAAAGAATATAAAATCTATGGGGGCTGGAATACTTATCTGTTCTATTCACCGACATACACTTTCTGTTTTTCTGCTTAAAATGGTGCCGGGCACAAAGCAGGTGCTCAACATTATGTATTAAATTAATGGATAAATAAATTAATTTGATGTTATGAGGATTCTACATATTTGTATATCTGATAGACCTGGCCATACAATGCAATAATACCCTCTTATCAGCACATTCTAGATGAAACTTTACAAAATGAAAATATTATTGACCAATTAAATTGTATCATGTCTTAGTGCTTCCAAAAATGTTTCTTATCGAAGCAAATTAGCCAAGCACCTAATCCTTTCCCAGAGCGGAAAAGACAAAGCAAATACTAGGGGCATGGATATAAACAGAATTGGATCCCCTAGATTGCCCTGGGAACTCATTCCCAGTCCACTCTCTCCATTGCCTCTAAGCTAGAATGCCTCAGCCCTCATCAAACCTGTCAGAGCTTCTTTCCCTTCACCTGCTTTTTCCTTAAAAATTACTTGTATCATTTATATGCATTATATCTTCCAATTGGGTGGATGCACAGCATCAGAGCTCACTGGGTAAAATAACAGTAATGATGGTAGTAGTAGAGGCATCTTGATGCATATTCAGCATTTGTGTCAAGCACCAAGATATATATTTTGCACACATTATGTCATTTGGTGTTCACAATAGCACTGAAAGGGAAGGAATATCATCACTCCCATTTTGCAGAGGAGGAAACTAATGCTTAGATTAGGTGAAATAACTCTTTACCTCAACACAGTAAATGACAGACTTGGAAATCTGTAAGTTCTTGTAAACCAATGAATACAAATTACCTTCAGACTTATTAAAAATATCAATTTCCAGGGAACATACCTGGAGGCTGCCATTGATCAGGATCTGGGCAGAGCTGGGAATCTGTGTTTTTAACAAGCACTCTGGGCAATCCTTTTTATAAGTCTGGGCAAGACTACATTAATTACTCTGCCTCTCAGTCAGGAAGTTTAATAATTATGAATTGAAAATGACAAACAGTAATGCTGATTTATAGAGTGTTCCCTATTGCATTCTTCCCTGCTAATCAAGACCGAAGCTCTTGTCAACTGATACAACTGGTTGTCACAGATGCGTGTTTGTTGTTGTATTTAAATTTCATTTATTTTCTATATGAGCAACAGTTAACAAGTTTTTCTAGCACATTTCACTCCCTCCTATTAGGCCTTTACTAACGTGATACCCAAAACTGTAACTGAAAAGAAAGAAAGGAATTCTGAATTAGTTAAGTTTTTAAAAGAAATTGTTTACACAATGCGTGCCTTTTCTTACCTTCTTTGTGTACGCACCTTGTCCTCATCTGTGCAGGGTCAGGCAGTGAGATGCATGTAGGGCTATAGTTCCCAGCTGCAAGCTACAGATGATGAAGCATCGAGAGAAAGGCTGATGAAAGGTCAGGGGCCTTTACACTGACTCAGTTCCTTTTCTTACTGTGGAGACAAATAAAGAAATTGGCAAAATACACAACTAACTGTATGAACACACGGTACTAATTGTATACAAATACAATCAAAGTAATGGTCAAAGAAGAAAGCAAGTTGCCCCACATCGGGCTCTCTGCTCAGCAGGGAGCCTGCTTCCTCCTCTCTGCCTGCCTCTCTGCCTATTTGTGATCTCTGCCTGTCAAATAAATAAATAAAATCTTAAAAAAAAAAAAAGAAGAAGAAGAAAGCAAGTTGCTGTGTTAAAAAAAACAACAACACAGAATTTTAAGCTGGTGAAATTCAAGAACAAATCCCATTACTTGTTTAATAAAAACTCAGAATCTTCAGTGACAAGAAACATCATTGTAATAATATAATTCATGGAAAACATTCTGAGACTAATTGTTGGATTAGACAGAGTCTAAGGTTAAAATAGGGTTTATGACAAAGGAAGAATTCAGCTAAGCAGCTTCTCACTTGGGGTTTTTCTCATATGTTCTGATGACTTCTTTTCTAATCTCTAAAAAAAAAATCAATTTAGTCCCATTTTTGCTCTTTGTCTTCTAAGAGTTAAGATGTCTCCAGATAGCAATTATACATGTTAATGAGATGAATCGTGAAATGTTTGTCCTATTAATAATCATGCTTATCCACTGTCAATTCTACAAACTAACCACATACCAACCTTTGAGTATGTTCTAATCAAAAATCATCACACACTCACAGTTCATGATTAAGAGAGGTAGTATTTGTTTTCCACATTATTCTTTCTTTACAAACTACATTACTTAGTCTCTTGAACAATGGACTATAAAATGAGGTTCCTTCAGTTCTTATCTTGGCTACCCAATCCCTTGGCCTTGATTTTGTATTTGACAAGCTTCCTACCCAGTCTATATCTCAATTCCCATTGGTAAAATGAGAAAACCATCGCAAACAACTCACCAGGTAACTGAGAAGAGTTTCCAATAAAGAACTTCAAGGAGTTTGCAATGCTCATATTTGCATGGCTTTTTATTAATGCATAGCACTAGGTTGAGCCCAAGGATTCAATTTCAAAAGCGCAACAGAGCAATAGTAGAGGTGGGCAATAAGCTTCATCTTTGTAAAGGTCCATGTGAGTTGCAAGTTTCCTTGGTTTCAAAAGCCTTAATACAAGCACTAGAAACACTATGTGTCTAGATCAAGAGAGCCATAATATCAAATTACAAAGAAAATTAGAAAGAAAAGAAATTAAAATAATAAGAATTCAAAATTAATGAAGAATTTCTTTAAACTCTGGATATAGTATTATGGTATCACACGCAAACATGGTATGTATGTAAAGTGTAACAGGCATAATGAGAACAGGAAATGACACTGAATAAACAAAAATGCAGAAAATTACTTTGATAAATGGAGTATAATATTATAATCTAGTTGATGAAATCAATGATTAAAAATATTTACTAATAATCCTTAATATTTTGGCTTCCTTCATTCCTCCACTTAACTCATACTTACTGAATACCTCCCATATGCTAACTGTAGGGAAACAACTGTAATGCAGAGTTGATGTCCCTACCTTAGTGGAATGTACTTGCTAGTAAAAGAAAGAGCTCATTTCAGAATTTCAAAAGATGTTTTACAATTTGCTAAAAAATGTATTAAATAAAACTATAAATAAATAGTTCCTACCCTTAGTTATAGGTATTCTAAATAATACATTAACATGCAATACTTTGCTAAAACATACTTTTAAAAGACCTCATGATTTTTCTCTCTGGCATAAAAGACCAGGAGAAAATACTAAAGAGGAAAGAAGTGTTATTTATTCCAGACTTCTGGTTGGGGAGTTTGGGGAGGAAGGATGGGGTGCAATGGATGGTGCCATGGAAGTCAGAGGTCTTTCATGTGAAAGAAGGCAGTAAGCATGATTTCCCATGATCCATAGCATGTGCAGCAGTGATATCTAGGAAACACACACATAGAATAAATATGTAGCACATGGGTTAAAAACATGGATTCTAGAGTCAGACTCCTGAATGCTGACTCAGACACTTAGAATCTATACAACCTTGTGTCATATAAACTCTATATCTCAGTTCTCTCACCTGTCAAATGGAAAGAGCTGTGCCATCCTGTGTCTACCTGGAAAAAAGGACACAGTCCTTTATGCCTCCCTATATCTACACCTGTTACGGCTCCTATTAAGAAGAAAAATCTAGTTCCTTTTCCCCTTGACTAGACTGGTCTTCTAGTTACTTTGACCAACAGAATTCATAAGTTCCAAGCCTCAGACCTCATGCAGTACTCTCTTCCAAGCCCCTGCATTGCCCTTGTGAATACAATGTGACCATCATGTAAACATACTTCTGGACAGCAAGAAATCACATGGGCCAGAAAGAGTGAGTCAGCCCAGTAGTCCCAGCTGAGACTGCAGAGATAGAGCAGAGCTCAACAAAAATTATCAAAGCTTCCTACCTCACCCACAGCTGACAGAAGACACACTAATCCAGCCTAGATCAGCAGAATTGCCCAACTAACCTACAAAATAGTGAATAATATTAAATGATTATGGCTGGAAACTACTAGGTTTTAGAGTGGTTTCAAACACTTCAAAAGTTAACTGAAACACCTCAGGGCACCTGGGTGACTCAGCCTCTGGTCCTCTCTCTCTCTCTCTTTTTTTCTTTCTCTCTCATTCTCTATATCAAATAAATAAAATCTTAAAAAATAAAAAAGAAACATCTCAGGTGGGTTCAATGTGAGGCTGTGAGTATTAAATAAATTCAAATAGTGCCTGGTATATAATAGCACTATGTATATATTTGTTGATGTTATTAAAAGAGATGAACTTCAAAATTGAGACAATTTGCCAAAGGACCTCTAAATTAAAGTCAGATGGACTTCTTCTTGGCTTTGCATGCTGATGATGGATATAGCACAATGGCTGTCAACATGACATCTAGCAGTCAGGCTAAGTTCTCTGGATCTCCTAACTTTCTGTACAAGTGATTTAATCAGAGAATGATGCTTATCTAAACAGCTTCAAATTCACTCACTAATGGCTAGGAGGAAGGAAATTAAAATTGTATAAAGGAAAGGATCAGGAAAGCTAACTATTTTATCATCACTTTTAGTCTTCCCAATAGTTTGGTTATAATCTTTATTCTTAGTAATTGGACATAAGTAACTTCTCAGAGTGAAAAATTCAGAAGTAAACCTGGGATAAATAATTTTATGGATATGTTTATAATATTAAGTCGTCCCAGATTCCTGGTATTCTCAGACCAGCAGCATAAAGACAGTAACTGCTTTTGGCCAGGAGTCCCTGGTACTCTGTAGTGTTTCATAAAAAATATTATTTTTAACAACTCCTTTAGCTATTTCACAATTAGTTTGTGTTATCTTAAACCTTAATACTAACTTACATGTCCTTTTCAACCCATTATGATACAGGGAAACTGTCTTATACATGTGCATGAGATGAACTGTGAATATCTTGCCAGACCAATTTTATGAATTTCAATATGACATTCTTATCTTTCCTTTATTAAAATTAGTTCTTGGGAATTTCAAGGCCTTTTACAGATGATCCAAATGCCCTTTGGTGGTTGCCACACATATTGTCTTTTATGATGTTGGTACTTTTGGTTAATGTTTTCTTTTGTAAGTATAAAAATTGATTTCAGAGAACATTAGTTCTCTCTTCATTTTTCTCTCTCTCTCAGAAACTGTAAGTCAGTTTGAGGTGTTGTTTCTATTTCTCTACCCAACTTAATGTACTTGTTAAAAATAGAAATTTAAAATTCAAATGAGGAAGATTTCATCTAATTATAATTTTTAAAGGCAAAATTATCATATTCTTTTTAAAAAAATGGTATCATCAGCAGTTATCTGATTGTACAGAACGACAGGTGTTTCACTTCATACTAGATTCTGTCCTTCCAAAAGTTTGGTGTACTGAAGGTCCATCACACACATAAAATATTTTCTGCCCAAACAACAACGTATTGTGGAATTTATAGAGTTAGCTTATAAAAATAAATGTATAAAACTAGCATTGCAAATAATTTTAGCTCTAGGATATAATTTCTATTTTAAACAATTTTGAAGAATTTATGTCTTATGTGATTTGTTAACTAGCATGTTCTTCATTTTGGAATTCCATGTGATTATACCATATTAAGACAAATTTTTCACCTTTTAGAAGAGAAGTCAGTTCATGTAAACATTCAGAGGGAAGCCTTAAGCTGCTTGGTGAAGAACTGGAAGAACATGTGAGAGAATCTTCCTATAGCTGCATAAGTTTCTTTGCACTTGGCTTCTCACTTGTGCTGAAGTAAAAAAAAAAATGATAGACCCACACACCAGGGTCTTATCTACATACCATCATCATTTCTTTAGTACTTCTGAAACATTATGACTTCCCTTAAATTATCTTAAGAAAGCCATGGGAAAGCAAAGGTTCAACTGGCCACACTGACCCCATGTTTATGGAGAACTAATTCCTATGGCCTGCAAACAGCTGGTCCCAGTAGTGGGCCAAGAAGAGACTAAATAAGATTTTATTCTTCCTGGAATAATAGTAAGCAAATTAGGAGAGAAACCATCAAACATCACAGGATCTTGGACCTAGACTGTAAGAGATTTTAGAAGACAAAGACGGACCCTGGATTTACCTTCTCCAGCCAAAAAACAAGGTTAAAACCTAAGTTATACAAAATCCTCCAAGATTCCTTTTCTCACTCAGAACATGGCCTATAAGGCCCTGCACTAGCTGTCCTCCCCACCTCAACCTTTGGCCTCATCCTCTGTTACTTTCTCACGTCGACTTGCCTCCAGAACATGGGCCTCCTTGCCAAGACAGATTTCTACTGTGAGGTGTTTGCATTTGCAGTTCTCTTTACCTGGAATTCCCTGCCCCCACCCACTTCCACATGGTACATGCTCTTATCTTTACAGATCTTTCTTCAAAAGTTACCAGTGAGGATTTCCCCAACAATCCTAGTTAAAACCAAAAAACAAAAATCCACCTTTTTCATTTCCTATCCCCTCTGTGTTTTATTTTTTGCAAACCACTAACCACCTTCTAACATACTCTATTATATATTTATTTGTATATTTATTTTATTTGATGTGACAATAGTATGTTAAAAGACTTACTGAGATAATACAGGTGCCACTCTGAAACATAAGCCCCATAATATTTACATAGACCTTTTTAAATCAAAAATCAAACTTATAATAGTTCTCTTTTAATTTTCCTGACCACCCTATCAGGTGTAAATTAATATCATTATTTTACAGATTATAAACTTTATGCTCAAAGTGATTAAAAGATAGGTTAAAATGGAAAGAGATTATTAAACATGGTCTCCTTCCCTCTAAAACACTACTTTATTTTGCAAAAAGATGCACTGCAGATTTCCATTCAGTGACAGTTCTCCTAGTACCATTTTTTTTTCAGTTCTTTTTAAATTAACATATAATGTATTATTTGTTTCAGGGGTACAGGTCTGTGATTCACCAGTCTTATATAATTCACAGCACTGATGATAGCACATACCCTCCTCAATGTCCATCACCCCACCACCCCATTCCACCCCACCTCCCCTCCAAAACCCTTAGTTTGTTACCTGACACTAAGAGCCTCTTGAGTTTTGTCTCCCTCTCTGGTTTCATCTTGCTTCATTTTTCCCTCCCTTTCCCTATGATCCTCTGTCTTGTTTCTCAAAATCCTCAAATCAATGAGATCATATGATAATTGTCCCTCTCTGATTGATTTATTTTGCTTAGCATAATACCCTCTAGTTCCATCCATGTTGGTGCAAATGGCAATATTTTGTGGGTTTTTTGGCTGCATAATATTCCATTGTGTGTGTGTGTGTGTGCAGATATAGAGATAGAGATAGATAGGTATAGATAGAGATAGATATAGATATCACATCTTCTTTATCAATTCATCTGTTGATGGAAGTCCAGGCTCTTTCCATAGGTTTGTTATTGTGCACATTGCTGCTATGAACATTGGGGTGCACGTGCCCTTCAAATCAGTACATTTGTATCATTGGGGTAAATACCCAGTAATGCAATTGCTGTGTCATAGGATAGCTCTATTTTCAACTTTTTGAGGAACTTCCATACTGTTTTCCAGAGTGGCTGCACAAGCTTGCATTCCTACCAACAGTGTAGGAAGGTTCCCCTTTCTGCACAACCTCACCAACACCTGTCATTTCCTGACTTGTTAATTTTAGCCATTCTGACTGGTGTGAGGTGGTATCTCACTGTGGTTTTGAATTGTATTTCCCTGATGCAAGTGAGGATGAGAACTCTTTCATTTGTCTATTGGCCATTTGGATGTCTACTTTGCAGAAATGTCAGTTCATGTCTTCCGTACATTTCATGCTTGGATTATTTGTTCTTTGGGTGTTGAGTTTGATAAATTCTTTCTAGATTTTGGGTACTAGCCCTTTATCTGATATGTCATTTGCAAATATCTTCTCCCATTCTGTCGCTGTCTTTTAATTTTGTTGACTGTTTCCTTTGCTGTGCAAAAGTCTATTTATCTTGTTAAATTCCCAAAAGTTCATTTTTGCCCTTGCTTCTCTTGCCTTTGACAATGTTTCTAGGAGGAAGTTCCTGAGGCTGAGGCTGAAGAGGTTGCTGCCTGTGTTCTCCTCAAGAATCTTGATGGATTCCTGTTTCACATTTAGGTCTTTCAACTATTTTGAGCCTATTTTTGTGCATGGTGTAAGGAAATGGTCCAGTTTCATTTTTCTGCATGTGGCTGTCCAATTTGCCCAACACAATTTGTTGAAGAGATGGTCTTTTTTCCATTGGATATTCTTTCTTGTTTTGTTGAAGATTAGTTGGCCATGGAGTAGAGGATCCATTTCTGGGCTCTCTATTCTGTTCCTTTGATCTACATGTCTGTTTTTGTGCCAGTACCATACTGTTTTGATGATTACAGCTTTGTAGTAGAGCTTGAAGCTGGAATTGTGAGGCCGCCAACTTTGGTCTTTTTTTTCAACATTCCTCTGGATATTCGGAGTCTTTTCCAGTTCCATATAAACTTTAGGATTATTTGTTCCATTTCTTTAAAAAATATGGATAGTATTTTGATAGGTATTGCATTAAATGTGTAGATTGCTCTAGGTAGCATAGACATTTTCACATTATTTGTTCTTCCAATCCATGAGTATGGAACATTTTTCCATTTCTTTGTGTCTTCCTCAATTTCTTTCATGAGTACTCTATAGTTTTCTGAGTACAGATTCTTTGTCTCTTTGGTTAGGTTTATTCCTAGGTATCTTATGGTTTGGGTTGTAATAGTAAATGGGATTGACTCCTTAATTTATCTTTCTTCTGTCTCATTGTTGGTGTATAGAAATGCAACTGATTTCTGTGCATTGATTTTATATCCTGACACTTTATTGAATTTCTGTATGAGTTTTAGCAATTTTGGGGTGGAGTCTTTTGGGTTTTCCACATGAAGTATCATACCATCTGTGAAAAGTGAGAGTTTGACTTTTTCTTTGAAGATTCAGATGTCTTTTATTTCTTTTTGTTGCCTGATTGCTGAAGCTAGGACTTCTAGTCCTATGTTGAATAGCAGTGGTGATAGTGGACATCCCTGTCATGTTCCTGATGTTAGGGGAAAAGCTCTCAGTTTTTCCCCATTGAGAATGATATTCACTGTGGGTTTTTCATAGATGGCTTTGATGATATTGAGGTATGTACCCTCTATTCCTACACTGTGAAGAGTTTTGATCAAGAAAGGATGCTGTACCTTGTCAAATGCTTTTTCAGCATCTATTGAGAGTATCATATCATTCTTGTTCTTTCTTTTATTAATGTATTGCATCACATGGTTGATATGCAGATATTGAACCAACCTTGCAGCCCAGGAATAAATCCTGCTTAGTCATGGTGAATAATCCTTTTAATGTACTGTTGGATCCTATTGGCTAGTATCTTGGTGAGAATTTTTGCATCCATATTCATCAAGGATATTGGTATGTAATCCTCCTTTTTGGTGGGATCTTTGTCTGGTTTTGGGATCAAGGTAATTCTGGCCTCACACAAAGAGTTTGGAATTTTTCCTTTCATTTCTATTTTTTGGAACAGTTCAGGAGAATAGGTATTAATTCTTCTCTAAATGTTTGGTAGAATTACCCTGGGAAGCCACCCAGCCCTGGGCTCTGTTTGTTGGGAGATTTTTGATTACTACTTCAATTTCCTTACTGGTTATGAGTCTGTTTGGGTTTACTATTTCTTCCTGATTCAGTTTTGGCAGTTTATAGGTCTCTAGGAATGCATCCCTTTCTTTCAGATTGTCTAATTTGCTGGCATATAGTTGCTCATAATATGTTCTTATAATTGTTTGTATTTCTTTGGTGTTGGTTGTGATCTCTCCTCTTCCATTCACGATTTTATTAATTTGGGTCCTTTTTCTTTTCTTTTTGATAAGTCTGGCCAGGGTTTATCAATCTTATGAATTCTATTGAAGAACCAGATCCTAGTTTCATTGATTTGTTACATTGTTCTTTGGTTTCTATTTCAGTAATTTCTGCTCTGATCTTGATTATTTCTCCTCTCCTGCTAAGTTTGGGCTTTATTTGCTATTCTTTCTCTAGCTCCTTTAGGTGTAGGGTTAGGTTGTGTATTTAAGACCTTTCTTGTTTCTTGAGAAAGGCTTGTATTGCTATATACTTTCCTCTCAGGACTGTCTTTGCTGCATCCCAAAGATTTTTAATAGTTGTGTTTTCATTTTCATTTGTTTCCATGAATTTTTAAAATTTTCTTTAATTTCCTGGTTGACCCATTCATTCTTTAGTAGGATGATCTTTAGTTTCCATGTACTTGAATTCTTTCCAACTTTCCTCTTGTGCTGATTTCTAGTTTCAAAGCATTGTGGTCTGAAAATATGCAGGGAATGATCTCAATCTTTTGGTACCAGTTGAGAACCTAATGTGTGACTCAGGATATGATCTGTTCTGGAGAATGTTCCATGTGCACTAGAGAAGAATGTGTATTCTGTTTCTTTGGGATGGAAAGTTCTGAATATATCAGTGATGTCCGTCTGGTCTATTGTGTCATTTAAAGCCTTTATTTCCTTGTTGATCTTTTACATAGATAATCTGTTCATTTCAGTGAGGGGGGTGTTAACATCCCCTAGTATTATTGTATTTTGTTGATGAGTTTCTTTGACTTTTGTTATTAATTGGTTTACATAGTTGACTGCTCCCATGTTAGGACATAGATATATACAAAATTGTTAGATCTTCTTGTTGAACAGACCCTTTAAGTATGAGATAGTGTCCTATCTCGTCTCTTATTATAGTCTTTGGCTTAAAATCTAATTTAACTGATATAAGGATTGTCATCCCAGCTCTGTTTTGATGTCCATTAGCAAGTAAATGTTTTTCTACTCCCTCACTTTAAATCTGGAGGTGCCTTTGGGTCTAAAATAAGTCTCTTGCAGACAGCATATCAATGGGTCTTATGTTTTTAATCCATTCTGATACTTTGTATCTTTTGATTGGGGCTTTTAGCCCATTTACATATAGGGTAACTATTGAAAGATATGAATTTAGTGCCATTGTATTGCCTATAAGGTCACTGTTTCTGTATATTGTCTGTGCTCCTTTCTGGTCTATGTTACTTTTAGGCTCTCTCCTTGCTTAGAGGACCCCTTTGAATATTTCCTGTAGGGCTGGCTTGGTGTTTGCAAATTCTTTTAGTTTTTGTTTGTCCTGGGAGCTTTTTATCTCTCTTTCTATTTTCAATGACAACCTAGCTGGATATAGTATTCTTGGCTGCATATTTTTCTCATTTAGTGCTCTGAATATATCATGCCAGTTTTTTTCTGGCCTGCCAGGTCTCTGTGGATAGTCTGCTGCCAATCTAGTATTTCTACCCTTGGAGGTTACAGACCTTTTGTCTTAAGCTGCTTTCAGGATTTTCTCTTTGTCTCTGAGACTTGTAAGTTTACTATTAGATGATGCGGTATGGACCTATACTTATTGATTTTGAGTGGGGTTCTCTGTGCCTCCTGGATTTTGATGCTTGTTCCCTTTGCCATATTAGGGGAATTCTACAATAATTCACTCCAATATATCTTCTGCCCCCCTCTCTCTTTCTTCTTCTTCTGGGATCCCAATTACTCTAATATTATTTCATCTTATGGTATCACTTATCCCTCAAATTCTCCCCTTGTGGTGCATTAGTTTTTTATCTTTTTCTCAGCTCCTTCATTCTCCATCATTTGGTCTTCTATATCACTAGTTCTCTCTTCTGCCTCATTTATCCTAGTAGTAAGAGCCTCCTTTTTGATTGCACCTCATTAATAGCTTTTTTTATTTCAGCTTGGTTAGATTTTAGTCCTTTTATTTCTCCAGAAAGGGATTCTCTAGTACCTTCTATGCTTTTTTTCAAGCCCAGCTGTTATCTTTATAATAGTCATTCTGAACTATAGTTCCAATGTCCATATTGATTAGGTCCCTGGCAGTCAGTACTGCCTCTTATTCTTTTTTTTTTTTTTTTTAGGTGAGTTTTTCTGTTTTGTCATTTTTTCCATAGAAGAATAGATGTATGAGAGAACAAAATGCTAAAAGGGTAACAATGACCCCAGGAAAATATACACTAAATGAATCATAAGAGACCCACAACTGGGGGGAAAGAAAGGAGGAAAGAAAAAAAAAAAAAAAAGCATATGATCAGGCTGGTGAATAGAACAGAATCACACACTAGATTTTGGGTTTATTTTAGTCTGTTAGAAGAAACTGTATCCCAAAATTTTAAAGAAAGAAAAACTTATGTATATACAAAAAAATAAGGTTAAATACAATGAAAGGATAGAATATGACCATAATAATTAAAATTTAAAAGGATTTTTAAAAAAAAAGGTATTGATAAGATGTTGGTTAAAATAGGAAAGAGAAAAAATGTAAAAAAAGAAAAAATAAGGAAAATTTAAAATTTCATCTTTGAAAGACTAAAGAATCCTGGGGAGAAAAAAGCCATAAATTCTATATGCTGTATTCCCTTAACACTGGAGTTTTGCAGTTCTCATTAATCAGTAAACTTGGTGTTGGTTGGATGTTCTTGCTGATCTTCTGGGGGAGGGGCCTGTTGCAGTGATTCTCAAGTGTCTTTGCCCCAGGTGGAATTGCACTGCTTTTGCCAGAGGCCAGGCTAAGCATTATGTTCTGTTTGCTCTCGGTAGCTTTTGTTCCCTGAAAGCTTTCTGGAGGACAAGAATGGAGGACAAGAGGACAAGAATGAAATGGCAGCCTCCTAATCTCTGTCCCATAGGACCCAAGATCTCAGGGCCCCACTCCTCAGTGTGCCCTCAGAGAAAAACATTTCTGGTCTCCTCCCATCTCCCTGGTCTCCAGCTGCACTCTGTGCTCACCCAGCCTGTGACCAAGCATTTCTATCTCTGGTGCAAGGCCCTGTTTGGAGTCTTGCAGATTCCTACAGTATGCTCCCATGCCACTCCTCCTGGAGGAAGGAGAAACTGCCCCTTGTAGAGTCCCTGCTCAAAAAGCAGTGGCCTGACTGTGCCTCAGATCACAGTTTATGGCAACCCCGAGCTGAGAGCCCCCTCCTTGGCTCTGTCTCTGCAGCTGGCTTCCCTGCTCTGATACCTGGGAGCTCTGCCACAGTCAGGTCCCCTCGGTCTTTCTGTGACCCTGAGGGTCCTGAGAGCACTGTCCCAGCCAGAGCTTCTCCCCAACCCCCTTGCCCCCGACTTAGCCACTAAAGCAACATCCCTCAGTGGAGCAAACTTCTAAAATTTTTGATTTTGTGCTCTGCTGCTCTATTGCTTGCTGGGAGCAAGCCCTTTCCCCCCAGGTCTATCTTCCTGGGTATCACCTCAAATTCACTTCTCTTCACATTCTACCTTCCAGAAAGTGGTATCTTTTCTGTTCATAGAATTGATGCTATTCTTTTTCTCAATCTCCTGTTGAGTTTGTAGATGTACAGAATGGTTTGATAACTATCTAGCTGAATTCCTGGAACCAGATGAAATTTAGGTCTCCTACTCCTCCACCATCTTGTTCCTCTCCCCACAGTACCAAAATTTAAATGCAGTCCAATGTGCCCATAACATTTCAGATATATTCTTAAGGCATAAAGCAAGTGTTCCATTAGTATCAGTTCATCTGGATTTCATCCCTCATTTTCCCATAAGGTTTTATAAACATAATTCTGAGGTCCAAAAATATTGTATAACAGAATAGCTTGCTTTTCTTTCTACATATTTTGATTTTATGTGGATGTGAGTGTGTGTGTGTGTGTGTGTGTGTGTGTGTGTGTGAGAAATTTGGTTTGTTTGTTTGTTTTCAGTTTGAGAGGATCTACCAATCTTGAAAAGGGTCTGGACCTATTTTTGAACACTTTCAATCACCCCAAAAGGTCAGTATAATATTTTAAAAACAAAACAAAACAAAAACCACTCAGGGAAAATAAAAAGAAACAGGAAGGAAAAAGGGCAGATAATTTAAAACATAATTAGTTCAGGAAAATGCAAAAGTTATCCCATTACATTCTAATAATTTTTAATGAATTATCTACCTTCAAGCTGCAGGCAGACTGGTCTTATAAGCAACCAGTGCTGTCAATCTTCTGTCCTAGGAGAGAAAACCTTAGGTAACCTCTCATCTTACAAGTCTGCACTCGAAAGTGTCAGGTGGAGAATTTCATTGAGTTCATTACACAGGTCCCAGTGGAAGCAGAACCTGAAATGGAGTGATAAGCTTTGTTAAATTATAGAAATGACCCATGCCAGTTGCAGGTGTTATGACTTTACCCTTCCTGGTAGTTGAGTATCTTCCTTACAGCTTTCTCTTCACAAATCTGAGGAGTGGCGGAAAGAAAGATCCTACAAAGGCTTGGATGGAGCACTGCCAAAGGACTTTCCCATTGTTTTAACTGATTGTCCCAGTTCTTTTAATTGACACCTTTAGATTTTTATCAAGCTAGTGCACAAGATGATGGCCTGGAGGTCGATTACAATGTGAACACTAAATACTATAGGAAAAGAGGAAAATTATCTTTAATAAATTCAATCCAAATAATTTTAAGAGTAAGGAATTGAAAAAGGAAACAAGTTATGATGGTGAACTAAACAAACAACAATTCCTCGAGTATTATCAAAGAGAAATATCTCTTTATTAAACATTCCAGGAATGAGATTTGTATTCATGGTTTATGACATCTCCACATTTTTTCCAATGGCTAATAAGCCATTAATGTGCCTGGGTTTTAGATACTGGCATTTTCCCTTTTAAATGCACCCCAATGAAGCAGATACAAACATCCAAAATTTTTGCTGAGTATAATTCTATGTCTACTTGTGGGACATTCTTGGGCCTGTGAAGATATGAAATTTATCAGACTTGACAATTCTAATAATTAGAAAATCTGGGCCTACAAGATACACTCAAGATACCATAAGTAAATGCCTTTACACCACAGCTAGATGGAATACTCTGAAATCCAACCAAATAAAAATTTCTCCAATTACCAAATTATAACTGACCTTTGTACAACACAAGTTTGAACTGCGTGGGTCCACTTCTATATACGATTTTTACATTACTGTAAATGATTTTCTCTTCCATACGATTTTCTTAGTAACACTCTTCTCTAGCTTACTTTCCTGTAAGAATACAATATGTAATACATATAGCATACAAAATATGTTTAAGCTATTGGTAAGGCTTCTGGTTAACAGTAGGCTATTAGTAGTTAAGTTTTAGGGGAGTCAAAAGTTGTACATTGATTTTTCAACTGTGTGGAGAGTCAGTGCACCATGCTGTTCAAGGGTCAAGTCTACAATAAGATCACAACTAGAAACTCACAAATGTAAACTGATTTATAAGAAGAAAGTACAGGATCTAAGGTCTTTTCTATGTATAAAGCATTTATCACAAGATATTTGGTTTTAAGAAAATTTTACTGGGATACTAATGTATATTACACAACACGGGTTAAGTAGCTATATGACAACTATCTTTATCAAAATAGTAAGCTAATCAATCATAGGAGAAAGTCCCAAAAAGAATGTTCCCTAATGTAGCAATTAGGAAATTGGGTATGCAACAAATTCTCTGCAAACATAACAGTACTAAATGTGTCTTTTACGGACTTAAACTATGTATATGTACATTGTAGTATATTTATAGGCAATCTATAAATTTACAAATAAGCATTTTTTAACTTTAAATATTGAAAAGTCTTTAACATAAATGGAAAAGAAAAACTAAAAACAAAAAATAAAAAACAAAAAACACTAAATTCATAGGATCTTAGCCTCCAAAGAAATATGTACATCACTTCTATCTCTAGTGTGTTAAGATATTATGATACTTAAGTCATTCTAGGGAAGGAAAAAAATCGTTTGGCTATCACAACAAAAAGTTATTTAACAACAAGTCTTGAAATTCTACTGTAATTATTAACTATACATTTGATTTTTATACCTTGTTATTTCCTTTACTAAAACTAGCCAAAATTTAAGCTCTTGACTCAGCTGGATGAAGATGAATAATAGCAAGGTGCCTTCATATCTAAGAGCTATGAATGAAAAATCACTTTTTCTGGCTTGGTCTGAGAATAAATTTCCCATGGATTTCCCATTTTCAAAGTATTAGAAGGCACTAAAATTACATTTAGTGAAATTTAAACTTGGTGGCAAGAGACAGAGATGGAATCAAAAACATTATAGAAATTTTCATTACTCCCAGAATCCCAGTCATGGACATCTCTTGGCATAGTGCTTGTAGTCTCGTAGTGTATGGTGGAGCATAGGGGACAGTTCTGTTTGACAGAAATGGAAATGAATCATCTCTTCGAACTCTCTCCTCTTGAAATTAAATAATCTCAGCAAATTACACTTTCTTGGGTCTTATTTCTCCACCTTTTAATCAACTTTAAGGCTCTCCTCTGAGCAACTTTCAAATGTTCGTCACTGTTCTCTGGCTTTTTAGCTCTAAGTTACTTGATCAAATGTCAAAGGAGCCTGTTATTAGTCTTTAGAATTTAGCATAATTTCAGGAGTAGATATATTCTTAGAAATCATGATTTATCTGAAAGCTACATAAATGAAGGCATTTAGCTGTACCACCTCAATGGAATATGTTACCAGAGGGAATTATTTTATTAGGATTTTATCAGTTATAGGAAAGAGTTTTTACTCAAATACATATCATAAATTTACTTTGTTTATCTGAAATGTTGGGGAGGAACAGAGGATAAAGTGATTTTAAATATCCACTGGCTACAGTCTTATTTTAGGAAAATCAATGAACTTATGAGTAGGAAAATGTTTATAGCAAAAGTGCATATTTTTATGAGGCACACATCAACAGGGATATGGCATTTTGGTGGGAGGTATACATATGTTTTTACTAGCATGTATACTTTTACTGACATGACCTTTTGATGGGAGGTGCACACTTTTTTGTTTTTTATTAACACATGTACCTATGGTGATTTGACATATATATTTTGGTAAGAGGATCCTTAACCCCTTTCTCTCAGGCCTATCAGAATAGAAAAAGGAATCCAACTGCCCCCACCCACTCACTTAGTGGGATGTCACCTAGTCCATTTTTTTTTACAATAGTTTTTTTTTTTCCCCCATTTCCACCTCCAAATGCCCTTTCAAATACTCATGAGCCAGGCTGGAAGACTGAAGGAGTTTCCCATTGCCTATGAAGGTGCTGGGGGCAAGAAGTGGAATCAGGAATAGAAGAAAGACAGATGGGTTTAATCCACTGGATATCTATGCAGACCAGCTCAATTTCTCCAGTTCACATCCAGCCTACAGCTTAATTCTCAGATTTAGTTAGATGGTGTTCCCAACCACATTATTGGCCTTGCATTGTCCCCAATCAGGACACTTGTGGAGCTATTAATATGTGTTTGCAAATTCTTTTACATTCCTCCCATCAAAAAGTGGAGTCTTATTCCCAAAGAGATTTATTTCTAAAAATTAAGATGTGACAAAAATAACCCTATTCAACTTTGGAAGCTATATTAGAAAAGGTTATTGGCCTTCCACCTGAATCTCTCCCTTGAAACATGCACCTTGAGAGCCCTGTAATAAGTTTGGCTAAGCTGAAGTTGCCATGCGGGAGAGATCACATGGAAAGACCACAGAGAGAAAGAAAGAGGTGCCAAAGAGTCCCAGCTATTTTTGCCTCCAAGTATTTGAGTCTTCCCAGATAACAGCCAGCATCAACTGCCAGACCTGTAAGTGAACAGCATTCAGATGGCACCAGCCCAGCTTTCAACCACTCTGATAGAGCAGAGACAAACAGTTCCTGCTGAATCCTGCCCAAAAGCTTTGTTAAAAACTTAAATATTGATACTCTTTTAAACCATCAGTTTTAGAGGTGGCTTGTTACATTTGCAATACATAAGTGGAACACAGACCTTACTTCTACCCATAGAGAAAATCAACTTCAGGTACAAAAATGGCTAAATTGGTAGTCTCCAAACTTTTTTGATCATGCACAATAAATGTTGGCTTACTTATTTATTAATTTAACACATGTATGAATACACTAATGTATTACATACAAATATAAACCAATGAAATGGGGGATCAGCTAAAATCAGAAATTCTAATATTTTTTTCCCTGCTCCAAAAGGATTATCATGCTCACTCAACTTGGAAAACTTCTGGAGTCAGTATGTGAATTATTTAGATAATAGCTCTGAAGCTCTGGGTGATTAGACAACCCACTAGTCAGGAACAGATTAAAAGTGTTAAGGTTTAAGGAAGCATGTTACTTATATAATCTTTTTTTTTTTTCCTTTTTAATCACTTTAGCAAACAGTGGAGACTTTTAGAATAGGAGGCCTTGGAAATTTTAGGTAAAATTTCTCCACTCTAGTATCAGTTATGAAATTTATTTGCTATAAATATCAATTAAAATATAGCAATTCATGAGGCAGTCTTATTTTAATAAAGTCAGCTGGGTCCCAGAAAGTATTCATAGTAAGATCTACCCAGTTGCTCATTTTCAGTGGTGATTCCTGGAAGCCAATAGCACTGTGCAATGGTCACAATCACTACTTTGCAAAGACGGTGTAGCTTGGTGGTTCAATGCTCTGGAGTAGGCCCACTGCTTCCCACTTAAAGATTGTGCATTCTTGGGCAACTACATAATTTCTTTGTGCAGTTTCTGCTTCTGAAAATGGGGATAATAATGACATCTAACCTGCAAAGTTGTCATGAGGATTCAGTGAAGGATGTAAAGCTCTAAGCACCAAGGCTAAACTAGAATGAATGCTCAATAAGTGTTAACCACAGATTTTTGTTATTATGTCATTACAGAAAGAGAAAGAATTAAATTTTAAATTTGAGGAATTGGTTGAAAATATATGTCCTGTCTATAAATATTATTATTTAAGTCAAGATCAAGACAGAAAACTAGCCCAGTTTTTGTTTGTTTGTTTTATGGATTCATTTATTTATTTAGAGAGAGAGAGAGCACAAGCGCAAGGTGAGGACAGGTAGAGGGAGAGGGAGAGAATCTCCAGCATACTCCACTAAGCGCTAAGTGCAGATCCTGACATGGGGCTTGATCTCACAACCTTGAGACCATGATCTGAGCCAAAACTGAGTATCAGATGTTCAACTGACTAAGCTACCCAGTTGCCCCCAAACTAGCCCAATCTTATGCTCACACATTTCCTCACACTATTCCACCTCAGCCTACCCTCAAATTATTTATAAATGAGGCAGCTGAAGTAGAGAGCAGAAAAATGTCTTGTCTCAAATACTAAAGCTAATTATTGGCAAAGGGTGTGCTAAAGCTACAGAACTAAATGTATAGCAGAAATACCAGTGTGTTTTGGAGTGTGAAGATGTAATTCACCAGGAGTTATAATACACATGATACTCTTGTGTAGCGTGAAGTAAAAATATATGTAATCTATTGTTTCTTAAACAAAGGTAAGGTAGAAACACTATTAGAATCTATAGTTCTTAAAAAATTAAGACATATTGTCCTCAAACTATATAAAAAAATAGAAAAAGAAGGAAAATTCCAAGTTTATTCTATGAGACTAGCATTATACTGACACCAAAACCACACAAAGACACTATAGAAAAAGAAAGCTACATGCCAATATGACTAACAAACATTAATGTAAAAATCCTCGACAAAATATTAGCAAACCAAATTCAACAATACATTACAAGAATCATTCACCACAAAGAAGTGGAATTTATTCCAAGAATACAAGGATGGTTCAATATCTGTAAGTTAATCAACATGAAACATCATATTAACAAAATAAAGGATTAAAACTATATGATCATCTCAACGGTTACAAAAATGCATTTGGCAAAATTCAATATCTGTACATGATAAAAACTCTCAACAAAGTAGATTTAGAGGAGACAACCTCAACATAATAAAGGCCATATATGAAAAACCCATAGCTAACATTATATGAAATGAGGAAAAGCTGAAAGTCTTTCTTCTGAGTTATGGAACAAGACAAAGATGTCCACTCTTGTCACTTGCCACTTTTATGCTACATAGTACTAAAAGTCCTAGCTACAGCAATAAGACAAGAAAAAGAAATAAAAACATCCAAACTGGTAAAAAAGAAGCAAAACTGTCACTATTTGCAGATGACATAATACTATATAGAAAACCCTACAGACTCCACCAACAATTTGTTAGAAGTAAAAATGAGTTCAGTAATATTGGAGGATACAAAACTAATATACAAAAATCCATTGCATTTCTATACTAATAAGGAAGTAACAGAAAGAAAAGTAAGAGAACAATCCCAATTACAATTGTACCAAAAGATTAAAATACCTAAGAATAGTTATAATCCAAGAGGTTAAAAAACTTGTACTTTGGAAACCATAAGACACTTTTGAAAGAAATTGAAGATGACACAAACAAATAGAAAGCTATGTCATGTCCATGGAAGAATTAATATTGCCAAAATATCCACATTACCCAAAGTAATCTACAAATTCAATGCAATCCCTATCAAAAGACCAGTAGTATACTGAAATAAGTAATCCTAAAATTTGTATGGAACCAAAAAAGACCTTGAATAGGCATAGCAACCTTGAAAAGGAAGAACAAAGCTGGGGATATCACAATCCCAGATTTCACAATATACTACAAAGCTGCAGTACTCAAAGTAGTATAGTATAGGCACAAAAATAGGCACAAATATCATGGATCAGGAACAGGATAGAGAGGCCAGAAATAAACCCATGCTTATATGGTCAATTAATCTATGACAAAGGAGGCAAAAATATATAACGAGGAAAGATAGTCTCTTCAATAAATGGTGCTCAGAAAACTGGAAAGCTGCATGCAAAAGAATGAAACTGGACCATTTTTTTACATCATGCACAGAAATAAACTCAAAACAGATTAAAGATCTAAACATGATACCTGAAACCATGAAATTCCTAAAAGAAAACATGGGCAGTGACCTCTTGGACATTGGCCTTAGCAAATTTTTCAAACCAAAATAAACTAAAACTATGCCATGATAAAAAGCTTTTGCACAGTGAAGAAAACCATCAACAAAACAAAATCCAACCTGCTGAATGGGAGAAGACATTTGCAAATGGTATGTCTGATAAGGGGTTAATATCTGAAATATACAAAGAACTCATACAACTTAACACCAAAAATAATCCAATTAAAAATGGTCAGGGGAGGGGCGCCTGGGTGGCTCAGTGGGTTAAGCCCCTGCCTGCGGCTCGGGTCATGATCCCAGGGTCTTGGGATCGAGCCCCGCGTCGGGCTCTCTGCTCGGCAGGGAGCCTGCTTCTTCCTCCCTCTCTGCCTGCCTCTCTGCCTACTTGTGATCTCTCTCCCTCTGTCAAATAAATAAATAAAATCTTAAAAAAAAAAATGGTCAGGGGATCCACATAGATATTTTTCCAAAGAAGGCAAAAAATGTCCAACAGACACATAAAAAGATGCTCAACATCATTGTTCATCAGGGAAATGCAAATCAAAACCACAATGGGATATTACCTGATACCTGTCAGAATGCCTAATATGAAAAAGACAAGAGTTCAAAAGTATTGGTGAGAATGTGGAGAAAGGGAAACTTTTATACACTATTGACAGGAATGTAAATTGAGGCAACCACTGTGGAAAATAGATAGTATGAAAGTTCCTCAAAAAATTAAAAATAGAAATACCATATGATCCAGTAATTCTACTATTGGATATTAACACAAAGAAAATGAAAACACTAATTCAGGGAGATATATGTGTCCCTGTGTTTATTGCAGTATTATTTACAGTAGCCAAGATATGGAAACAACCTAAGTGTCCATCAATAGATGGATAACAAAGCTGTTATTTACACACACACACACACACACACACACACACACACACGCATTTATACACACAATGGATATTACTTGGCCGTGAAAAATGAGGTCTTGCCATTTGCAACAACATGGATGGACCTAGACAGTATTAGGCTAAATGAAATGAGTCAGACAGACAGAAAAATACCATATGATTTCACTTATACATGGAATCTAAAAAACAAAACAAATGAACAAACAAACAACACAAACAGAATCATGAATATAGAGAATAAACTGGTTGTGGCCAGACGGTAGGGGGTTGGGAAGAAGGGCAAAATAAGTGAAAGGGTTTAAGAGGTACAAACTTCCATTTATAAAACAAATAAGTCATGAGGATGAAAAGTATAACATGGAGGATATAGTCAATAATATGTAATAACATTGTATGGTGACAAATGTTAACTGCATTTATGGTGAGCATAGCTTAATGTATAGAATTGTTGAATCACTATGCTGTATACCTGGAATTAATAAAATGTTGTATATCAAACATATTTCAATTAAAAAGAAGCCATAGTTCTTAATTCTAGTTGTAATATGTTTTATGCCAATATTTTTCAAACTATAGGTGGTTACACACATGATTTATGGGATCCATTTGGTGGATCACAACCAGAATTTTATAAAAATTAAATACAACAGAATCAAATAGAACAGGAAATAGGATTTCCAGTAGTAAGTTTCAAAACAGTTTTGTGAAAGTGTCACAGAACAACACATTTGTGATAATGTAAAAATGTTTTCTCACTAGACAAAACATTTAAAACCACCATATTAGTGGTTCCCAAACTTCTTCAGGTCTCAAAATCATCCACAGAACTTGTTAGAAATAGAGACTTTCAAGGAAAGCAGGTTCTCTAAGCAGGTCCATGGGTGATTTTGATATATGGAAAATTGAGACTCTCTGCACACTACCACTTTATGAGACAGACAAGTGAGAAAGAGCTTATATTTATACATTCTTCACTTGTTCCTAACAACTGGATTTTCATTTCATCAATAAGATTTGGTAAAAAACAAACAAGCAAACAAAAACCCTTCTATATTTTGAGGAGTGCTTCAAACATCATTTGAAGGAAATGCACTTAAAATTCCCAAATACCTGGGATGTCTGGGTGGCTCAGTGGGTTAAAGCCTCTGCCTTCGGCTCAGGTCATGATCCCAGGGTCTTGGGGGTCGAGCCCTGCATCTGGCTCTCTGCTCAGCAAGGAGCCTGCTTCCTCCTCTCTCTCTGCCTGCCTCTCTGCCTATCTCTGTCTGTGAAATAAATAAATAAAATATTAATTAAAAAAATTTTAATAAAAAAAAATCCCAAATACCTTATTAGATCACCAACCAAAAGAGGGCAGGAGTTGATCAATGAGTTCCTTAAATGCTTTGTACCAACCTTACAGTGTGCAGTTTTGGTAAGTCATGAGTGAGACCAAATACTGTTCTCTTATTACTTTCCCACCTGCAAATTATAGTCTGGATATAAGCTGCCGGATATCTGTCATTCACTCATTCCATAAATACTTATCAAGCATCTGCTGTATGTCAAGCTCTGTATTAGGAACTGGGGATATAATGGTGAGCAAACTGCTCTTACATCTGTGACTGAGTAGGCTTATTACAGTCCCAGTGACAACACACAACATGCATTACTTGAAGTATTGATACTTTATAGTTTTCCAGTTTAAAACATAGTGTAGCTGTTAAAAAGAACTTTTATACCCATTGTCTCATTAAGTCTGTGTAACAAAGATCTAAATTATTACATTATTGAGCATTAGTCCATTTTTACATTGAGAAAACAAAAATCCAGAGGGTTTAAATACCATGTGTAAGGTTAAATAAATTGTGGGCGGTGGGACCAGAATTCAAACCCAAAAGCTTGACCACGTGGTCTGTGCTATTTCAACCAGTCTTGCTGCTGCTGACCTTTCCCATTCCTGGGTTGAGGACAGACAGAGATAAGGAGCAGAACATGAGGCTCAGTGCAGCAGGCTTCCACAGAGCCTGCTTTGCTCTTGGTGCTTCTAACTGCATTACAGGGAATGGAAAGTGCTTCAGATATTTCCATCATAAAGGGTTTAAATGCTGAAAGAGGGTGCTTACAAAATCTTTGGAAGGGTTGAAGAAGTCAGAGGACCCTACTGGACGCTGGCTTTTGAAATCACAGAACCATACCTGCAATCTAGAACTCAAAAAAAAAACTACTGTTGCAACCAGTATACACATCTAGAGGAACTTTCTTGGGGGCACCACAGTGACATAAGAAAGGCCTCTCTACCATGTCTCATACAAGTGTCTCCTACTGGCAAAACCTGTAATGCACTCAGACCCCTACCTGCAAGAGAGCCTAGTAAATGGAGGGTTTGTTTTATTTTGTTTTGTTTTGCATTCCAGTTCCTAGGATACAGAGGGAAATGCTAGAAAGAGGGGAAGAGATGTCAACTGCCAGTCAACAATAGTTGACACTAAATTCCCTTTTCTTGATATCTTCTGTGTGGCTGCCATCCTCCCAATCTTCCACTCCCTCTTTAAATCTGACTCTGTCTTCTTGGCATGCTGAAATAACCCCTCAACAGTCTCTTCCGTACTCCAGGGATAACACTGCATTGTAGGACGCAAACCTTGACCACCTTCTTCTGTCTTTCTGAGTCATCACCCCACTTATTGCCAGATCCATGCCAGCTCTGGAATTGAATGAAGCAACACCCTGGAGGACATGAGAGAGACCTGCCCTCCTTCACATCCACTTAGGAGCCAAATAAGGGAACTGGAAATGTCAAAGAGGTAGTTCCCCAAGGAACGAACCTTGACTAATAGAAAAATGGAGACAGAAAGAAACCAGGCAGATAAATTTCTCTTCCGTTCTCTATCCTGTGAACTACTCCAAAGTAGAGAGCTTTCTTGCAAACCTTCTGGAGAAATCTCTCCTGTTTGTTGAACATGCCTACAGATTCACCTTTCGTGTTGCTTTGTGGCACTCTGTGATGCCATAATCAACATGGTGACACATTGCGTTCAATGAATTACACTTGTTCATTACCTCAACATCCTGTGATCATTATCTGGAAAATAAACCATTAGTATCATAATCACCACATCAGATTCTGCTTTCTAGAGGGCCTAGGATAAATGACATAGATTAGGCACTATTAACATCTGCAAAGCAGGGGTTCTGAGCAGAGCTGTGCTCCAGAAACACTTTATAAGAATTATATAATGTCCTTGCCTCCCTGGAGGCCGACTAAATAAAAATTGCTAAGAATGGGACTTCGGTATGCATGTGTTTCCTTAAATACCATTTTAGAAGTCCATCAATTAGTACTAGTACAGAACTAGGATCAGCTCCACAGATCTAATCTTGTACTCCCCCACAATGACTCTGAAGTATTTTTACCAAGTGACAAAGAGTCTTGTTGATGTTATATATTGAGAAAATCTTATGACATTACAGAGCAGAAGTCCCAAACTAGGAGAAAAATGTTAAGGAATATGCTTGGGGTGGCATAACTGAACAGGTGTGATTAGCCCACATCACAAGAAGACTAATGAACATTTCAGGAGTTAACAAAAATTTGATATTCAGAGTTTTGTAAGAGGTTAGCATGTCTCATTACACTTTGCCTTTCCTTTCAGACATTCTTTAAAAAAAAAAAAAAAAAAGATTCAAAAGCAACCAGCTGGTAGCATGCGTTGTCAGTAAGAAGTGACGTAGGCCAGGCTAACTGATCACTTTTTAAAGATTAAGTGGCCTATTCTCTGTAATAGGATATACAGAAAACAGCTTTGACAGCATTGAAATAGTTTACTGAGTTCTGACTGCCAACTGAAAATTTAAATCACGCTTATTTTTCATAAGGTAATCCACTCACAATAGGCAATTTACATGATCTTATCCTAGAAGAAAAACTCTGATGCTCTTCTTGAACCTTCTACCTGCTGTGTTGCTATGATGCACCTGCATTTTGGATAGATGGTTGAAAGGAAAGAGTTGTAGAAGGGCCTGAAGACCAATTTGCCTTGTATGTCTCCAGCAGAAATAGACTCTCTGTGTAATCTCTGAATGAGTTCGAAAGGCCTTTATGGTTACACGCAAGCTCCATCTCTCTAGTTCTCATTTTCTTAGCTGAAATAGGAGATAATCATGATACACTTTTTAACTAATTGTGATGATTAAATGGAAAATATAATTAGTTTATCAAATTGAATGTGTATTACTGACATTACACATCATAAGGAAGGCCTGCTATAGGGAACAATTCACATCCTGTAATCACTCTTTCTCTTAAAGGTCACAGGGTCTTAGCTGGACTGCCACTGTTCATCATTCCTCCTGCTCTTATGTATAGAGGATTGAGAGAAACAGCAGCACTGACAATCCACAGCTAAGGGTGACAAATGGAGAGTTTAGGAAGATTAGAAGAAGAAAACAAAACATTCAACATTCAAGATTTGCTTTGGAAACCTCTCTCCCTCTTCTCCTTTCCAGTTGGTTAGCTAGTACTTCATCCCTCCTAGAGTCCATTTCCTACTTGGTAAAGCAGGGAAAATAACAGTGACCCATTATGGTGTTTGGTGATTAAGGAGGATGATGTATGTAAAGTGCTAAGCATCCCGTCGCAGAGTAAGAACTCAGCAAATATCATGTCCCTTCTTCTAGGTTGCCCGAATAGACTACACTGTGGGTTGGGGGAGGGATGAGGATTTCTCCTTATATGCACACACTCTGGTCCATTTTCCAGAAGTAAAGAAAACATATTTGTTTCTATGCTCCTCTTTTATAGATTTCTTCAAGAGGCCTTAAAACTTTAAGTTATATCAGAACCTCCCAAATTACCTTTTTAATAGAGTTTTTTTATGAACTGTTTGGTACTTTTTATGAAATATATCATACTGTTTCATTTTTCTTGATTAACCTCCCTAACTAACCTCCTTCCTCATGTGAATCACCATGGATTAAGTGGATTAGGACTTAGGACAGGATCCAAAGAATTCAAGTCAGTTTTAATGTATACAAGTGGCAATAATTAAAGTTTGAAATTAACTTGTAAATGATTTTTTAAAGTCGGAGATCCTTATTACACCAGACATCTAACTTGTTCAATATTTATAAAATGATACCTATGATCAGAAGGCTTATTGTGACCATATGCAACAACAGGGCAGCACTCTGAAATTGGGACACTCCTGAAAAATCAACAACAAATGATCACAGCAGGTATAATGCCCCAGGACAAGACTGTTTGTTCTGTGACACTTGACGAGCTAAGGACACCAGTGGAAATGCTGATTGTTTTTAGAAAAGACTGATGAACAGACTGGCTTTTACAATTTTGTCTTCTTCAGATAGCAAATTTCCCTCCTAATGGCCCCTGACCCTCACTTAAAATATGAGACAGACTTCAGTCTTTGTGCCCATGATCCTGAAAATTTCTCTCAGGGATTCCCTAGTTCTGAAATGTAGCACATGGTGAAAAAGGGTGCAGTCATTACCCAGGACAACTGTAGTTCTCAATTTACAACACTGCTAGGTTTGGTTTGGAACAAAGAGAACAGACCCTTGGCGCTAGAAGATTACCATCTTGTTATTGTCCTTAAGGGCTGGTGCCACAGAAATGTTGTGGGCACCAGTGGCCCACTGTTCTCAACAGCCTCAAACTCAGCAACCAAGGAGAGGTGAATACTCCTGCCCTGAGAATCCCCATGAAACCATCTCTCCTATTGTTTCATGCTTCTAACTTGCTTCAAGATGGGAATTTCTCCACCTGGGTTCTCATCTGTGCCCTTTCAAAGAGCAAGCAGTCTCCGAGATCCTATTCTTATTTTCATAGCACTCCTGGATACTCTTCACTCTTTCTACAAGTTCTTAACATCTTCCCAATTAGATATTTCATGTAACTGTTCACCTGGAACCAAATGGGACTCATTCATTCATTCATTCACCAAAATTTAACAAGTACTTTCCATGTAGCTGGCACTATTTTAGACTCAAAGAACACAGTAGTAATTAGACAAACACTTAGCCTTTATGGAATTTCTTTCTATAGTGACAAACTATAAATAAATTAGTTTATAATACAGTTTCAGGTAGTGACAAGTGTAATGGTAATATACATCTAAAATTAGTATAAAGACTCTAGGGAATAACTTGGTAAAAACATTGGAGGGAAATTCTATTTTTAAGTAGAAGATCAGAGAAAATCTGAGGTAGTAACATTTCAACAACAGAAATAACAAGAACAACAACAATAATAATAATATTAATAATAATAACAAAGTGAGGGAGTAAGAGATGCAAAAGTCTGGAGGACGAGATTCCCAAGGAGATGGAACAATCAGCAGATACTCCAAAGTGGAAATGAGCTTGGCCACTCATACTTTCGCAAATTTCTTAATTTCACTGCTGCTCTGTGTTTTGTTTGTTTGTTCATATCCCTGTGTCACTTTTCAATTAAATGTGCCAGTGAAAAGAAGCCAGTTTTATATAACTCCTTGTAAATCTTCAGTGAGTATCAAGCCAAAGGCATAAGAAACTATTTATTAAATGTTTTGATGATGGCGAAAGCTACAGATTTTCCCACCCCATGAAGTCCAGGACAGTGCATAAACAATCAGTGACAGTTATAAATGTTCTTTAAATAAGAGCTCTATCCTGACTAAGTACCCTGAATGAAAATGCAACTAGTTTTACACAAATGTGGAGGGGCTGAAATCTAGGATGCGAGGTGTTTTTGGTGCATTTCAAGCATCAGAGAAAGGGACTGTCACCGCTCTGGAAAAAGCAGGAAAAAATAAATTGTAATACTTCAAGATGACAGTTAACCAAAAGTGGTTACGTAAGAAACATTCAAGGGAATTTTAATGAGCTGCAGCAAACAGGATGATAGGGCAATAAAATTTCAAGGTGCATTCTAGTTAGGTCCTAAAGATTTTTGCAATCGTTTTGAAAAGAGAATGCAAGTGCCCAGAACTTCAGGGAGAATTTGTGCTTCCCTCAGCAGAAATTGCAAAACATCTACGCTTATCCTTTGCTGCAAAACAAATAAATAGCCAGTGCCTGTCTATACTGGGGCTACCTGTGGGAAATTCTGCCCTGTGACCTCCCGAAAAGGCACATTTCAAGGACTATTACCTTCATCTTGACTCTCCATTAGTCCACAGTGCTCTTTATGGTGCCCCATGCAGAGCTAAGCCTTGTGAGTAATTAACCCCAGGGTAGTTGAAAAATTAATTTTCAGCAAGTAAGTTCTACTTGCAGGTGTAATCTAGCCTTCTAAAGGGCAATAGACCAGGTCTTTCACTTCTTTTTGGGTCTCAGTATCCAGCTCAAGGCTAAACACACAAAAGGTATTCAGCAAATACTTAATGAATGAACCATGTCTCAAAGGGTTTGCTGCTATGGCTGCTCTAAGGATGCAGTATTTAATGGTTCGTAAAGTTAGATATTAAGGTGTAAAATGTCCTTGACTCAAACTGTAGTAGAAAATTTTTCAGATTTTTGTAATCCTATATAGACTATAAGAGTTGCCTAATAAAATATGGGACTCCTACTTAAATTTGAATTTCAGATAAATGCAGGTAAGTTTAGTATATGTCCAAAATATTGCATGGAACACACTTAAAATATTTTTCATTGCTTATCTGAATTTGTGTCTTGTATTTTTACTTACAAAATGTAGCAACTGTATTTTCAGCCATTAGGCCTTGAACTGATTGAATTTCTCTTTTCTCTGATAACTGAACTCTAAAATACAGGCATTTTAATAGTTCTTAATTATTCCCTTTTAAAATGAAAAGGATATGAACTATGTTCATCTTCACTTTACTTTAAAAGATATGGAAGAAGAAACTCCAGAGCATATGCAATTTGGGATTAATGCATAGAATGGCACTACCCACAGTGCCTAGTATAGTTTGTTACGTTGAATTTTGCGGAAAGAAGAAGAAAAAATAAATAAAAGAATAAGGTTTCAGCCGTTTTCTAATGACATGCCCAGATGATGCCACAAAATCTTGGCATTACTGATAAGTACACACTGTGCTGGAAAATCAATAGTTTCAGAAGGGGATCCTGAAGGGAACTTTCCATTATGGAGGTTAGAAATAACTTAGCTCCATACTCATAAATTCCTATTCAGGGTGATCCATATCCCTAAGCAAGAAAGCACAGGCCTTGTCCTAGCTAAGTTGGAATTAACGTTTTTAATTACTAAAAGTATATTTTTTAAAACTGTATTTTCAACCATTTCTAATAACAGTGATTGAGTTGAGAAAGTAAATTAAAAAACAGGTGTCCCAGTACTTTTAAGAAAATCTGAGAGGCTGAAAGAAAAGCTTAGGTAAGCAGATACATTTTGAAAGTGGTTATATTAAATAATAATTCATATCAATACTCCCCTAAATATTCACCTCCCCTGGCATTTAATAAAAATTATCAATTTACTCCCTTGCAAAGAGTTGCTAACCAACTTTCCAGGGTCTTCCATATATTTGAGCTGTGAAAGTTTAGCCCCTTGCTCATTTTAGAACTCCATGTTTATAAATATCTACACAATCATTTGTAGCTGTATTTAGTATTGGTCTTCCTTAAAACTAGAGGGGAATAGGAATTCCTCCTACTATTCTACAAGAAAACACAGCCTATAACAAATCTCTCTTGAACTTCTTCCTTTTCTCTATCTAAAACTTGTAGGTAAATCTTCTCTAAAACTTTGAAGCAAAACATGTTACTTTACTTTCACTCCTTCATATGCTCTCCTAACACTCTTAAGTGCAGAAGACATTAAAATAATAAAATTTACTATTCACAATTATTTTTCCAAATGGAGTCACTTCTCAAGAAATAGCAAGGAAGGGCCCACTCCATCTTCATTTTTCAATAAACTTTTGAAAATAGTTTTACATTTACAGATTTGTGAAGATAGTACAGAATTCCCCACATCCAACACCCACTTTCCCCATTGTTAATGTCTTGTGATACATTTGTCAGACCTAATAAACTGTTACTGAAACATTATTATTTCAATAATGCTTTATTCAAATTTCCTTAGGTTTTACCTAATGTCCTTTTCTGTCCCAGGATCCCCTCCAGAATACCACATTACATTTAGTTGCCATGTCTCAGTCTTCTCCTGGCTTTGGGAGTTTTCAGATTTTCCTTGTTTCGATGATTCAAAGAGTACTAGTCTGATATATTATGGAATACCCCTCAACTTATATTTCTCTTCTGCTTTTCTCATAATTAGACAGAGGTTATGGTTTTTTTGGGAGGAAGACCACAGAGATGAAGTGCCATTTTTATCACATAGCAAAGCATAGTATCTTCATCTTTTTCCATACTGTACACTTTGCAGGAAAATCACTATGTACAGCCTCACTTAAGAGGAGGGACTTAAGCTCCATCTCCTTGAGGGGGCAGTATCTACACAGATTATTTGGAATTCTACACAGGATATTTGTCTTTTTGCCCCATTTATCCATTCAATCATCTACTTGTCTGTGTGAACTCATGGATACTTTATACTTTGGGTTATAATCCAATACTACTTATTTATTTTGTTCGTCAAATTGTTCCAGTTTTGGCCACTAAAACTCTTCAGTTGGCTCTTGTGCTGTTTTGACATGCCCTGAATCATTGTGGTTTTTAAATTTTTTTTTTTTTTTAAGCACATCATTGCTTTCTGGAACTGCAAGATGGATTCTCCAGCTTTCTTTGGTATCTTCCTTGCCCCAGCCCTAGATTTGTCCAAGGAGATTCAGTTCTTTTTTTGGAGCACAGCATTAGAAGGCAAAAACTGGGCCTTGATAGGTGAAAGCCACTGTCATTTTTTTTTTTCCACAAAAGAACTTTTTAGCCTCTGTCATTTTAAAATCATTTTCTCTTCTTCACCTCCTAACTGAATGTAATTGGCATTAGACTGAAGAACATTCATATCGTTTATTCCAAACTTGGTTCAAAAAGGAAATTAGTTAAATTTCTGAAGTATTTGATGATTTTAACAGTTCTTATTTTACTTCATATGTATAAATGGCTGATTTTAATTTCCTTGTTTTTTTTTTTTTTTTTTGCTTTTTTGGGTATTTTTGTTTTTCTTCTGAAAGGAACAAAATGGTTAGAGAATGAGCTTCCTAAGGAAAAAAGGGGTGGGTTACTTCTACCCAGGCTTAGCTAGGTGCAGCCTGGTAATTCAACTAGAAATAGCAGGGTGTATCTAAGTCTAGGAAGAGTTTAATATATACTGTCCTTATTCAACCCTTGCTTAGAAAGAATTATATGATGACCACAGACATGTGAGAGACTAGTTACAGAAGGATGAAGAGGTTGAAATAAAGAGAATGACACATTATCAAATCAAATAACCGCCTTGTATTTTTTATGATATATATGTGAGGGAAACTGCATTTTAATACCAGGAGTGGCTCTTTCACAGATGCAGTGCAAGCATGCATTTATCCAATATCAGGACTTTAAATGGCTTTAAAAATCACAAGTATGTCCTATAATAGCCCAGGCTTACCAAATTCTCATGCTACTAATGGAGAAAATCTCCAAAATTACATGAAGAAAAAAAATATAATAAATAAACGTATGTCCCTGGTGATCCAAACTGGTGAGATTATGTTGAGTATCAGTCAAAGGGGCAGTTTCTTTGCACCCAACACTCACATGCACACAAACTCTAACACTTCCCCTTCCAATTACCAGCTTCCAATTCTTATTCCCCTTCTCTCAATTCAGAATGTAAACACTTCTGGACAATATTATAGAGCCTCAAACCATAAACAACCACTGATGACTTTATCACAGCACTTGGGCTACTCATGAAAACCAAGGCCCATTTAAGGTTACTGGAGCCCTGTAATCCAGAGCTGTGAGTCTCTACTGATGGTAGAAAACTCGTCTGACTTCCGGGTTAGTTAACACTAAGTTCATACCCAGATAAAAAAGTTTGGCACCCGTTAGCTAGACTGTTTTGGAGCTAATTGAGCTAGTGAGAGATAGGCTGGCTGAAAGCTGAACATTTTAATGTTACTGTAATTAAAAATGTGCAAAGGCTATTTTTTCCCCAAATATTGCCTTCTCTTTTCTCATGGACTCAAGCTGGGATTCAGAGGACACAGTCTTTAGCCAGAACAGACGCCGAAGATAAAAGACACAACTCAATAGAAAAAAATAACTTCTTTTTATTTACAAGAAAAAAAAATCCAAATATTGGATGCTGTAAACAAAATTCACAATCTGTTCCCTCCAGCACTGATTCAAACATGTCAGTTTTTTAGAAGTTCGTTCTCCATCAACTCCTTTTCTGCCTGTGACACAGTCTAAAGTCAAAAAATTCCAAAAGAGTGACCCAAGGTGCAGCTTGCTGCAATAGGACATCTCAGAGCAGGCAATGGTTGTAGAGAGGTTGAAGAGAGAGAGAGAGCCAGTGGGCAGAGCCTCCTCCATTCTGCAAGTCTTTGCAGCAAATTTTGCCAAGTTACCTTGACATCTTCCAACTTTGTACTTTTTTCATGTATTTTGTTAGCAAGCCATTATTACAACAAAATATTACATAGAGATGCTTTCTTGGCACTGAAAAGGCTATGCTATGAGAAATCTTAAGATTATATTTAAATAGGTGCTATATATTTTTTTTTTTTTAGTTTTTGGTTTCATCTAATACACCGTCTTTAAACAACAGAAAAAGCTTATTTTTGAACTGCTGACAACTTTCAACATATTACATTTCATTTACAAAATAGTTCACAATATTTATTTGACAAGCACTGCATTGAAAACAACTTTATGCACAGTAAAGCAACCAACGATAAGCTAACAGAAAGGGCTGGCAAAAATAGGATGTTCACTTTTTTTTTTTTTAAGTTTCTTCCATGGCTTGGCTTACAGATATTCTTCCATCCTAGGATCGTTTGGAGCCACATTAAAATAGTCCACCCACTACCAAAGGGAGCAGCTACTTGATCACACTTCAAGAAGGAAAAAGTCCATCTCAATGTAGGACTCCTTGAGGCAACCAGAATTACTGCATATCAACTTTTTTAAAGGGCACTGTCACAGGTCAAATGTTCTCTGACATGCCAAACTAGACAGGTGAGAAGCGCCTCCAGAAGATAAAACTTCTTCCTGCTTTAAAGTTAACAGCACGCTAGGCCAGATAAACACAAAAGTAAGCAAATCACAGGCACTAATCAGGAGTTGAGAGCTGTTCTTTCTCTGACTTATACACACGGCTCTCTCTCACCAGACATTCAAACTTTTAGGTTACACATCCACAAAGAGAGACATATATTCCACTGTTTGTTCAACTACATATGCACAAGACTATAGTACGTACAAAAGAGAAATAAATTATGTTTAAGTTTTAAAGTACTGCTGAAGGTTGTCTTGAGCACAGCCTGTTCTATCTGAATGCCAGGTGTTGGCACTTCCAATTATGCTACCAACCCTGGAATAAGCAGGAAAAGAACATAAATATTTCAGAAAATGGAAAGTATATTTTCAAATAAGGCCCTAAACAAAAATCCGTGTCATAAATTAACAGCAGATTGTTGCTATGGCAGAGCCAGAGATCTCCAGATTCTTGTTAACATAGTGGACGACTCACTTGTCAAAGAGTTAGAATGAGAAGGAAGAAAGCAGATCACCATCTGCTCCTATGTTCCCAAGTGTTCCCTTAGTTTTCTTTTAGGAAACTCCAAACAGGTAAACAGGTGGAGTTGTGGCTTCTGATAGTTAAGTATGAGGCTTAATCTGCAAATGGAATAATTTCTGGGGGATTCACAATTAATTTTCAAACCCAGGGCTGGAGTGAGGGAGGATGAGCCAACATGGGAGAAAAGAGTTCCCTAGGAAACAGTGACTGGCAGTGCAGTAGCTGTTACAGCTCAGACAGAATTCACAGGGAAGCTGCCACAGCAAACCCATCAAGTTCATGTTAAGGCTTCAAAGAAAGATGTGCAAAAGGTAGTTTCCGATAGATTAACCCTACAATTGAGCATCTGGGTGATGCTTAGATAGCAAACACATGACACTGCCAATAGGATGATGCCATTTTCTTCCTCAGTCCCTCTTGAATTTGATGACAAAAATCTGGTAGGTTCTTCAGAGGAATTATCATAGTAAGCAGTCATCCACTAGAGTCGGTAGGAATTATGTGGCTATTTCACAATACAAAGAAAGTTTTGCATGTGTTAGTTTTGTTTTTAATAAACGCATTTTCAGAGACCAGTGTACAAAGGAATTCAGAGCTGGGAAAAGGAACAGTTTTAGAATTAGCCGTCACTGAACTGAAATGGTAATGCCAGTTCATTTCACAAAAATTTAACTGGTCTCTTGGAAAAGAGATAATAGAGTTGGATCTGATTCAATGCAAAGTGACTGAATTTAAAGTACAGTACTAAGTATTTAAATGCAGTGTGACAACCAGATCTAATGTGTTTCATATTGGTATGAATTTATAAAATTGTATATATAATATATATCTCATATATAAATTTTAAGCAATTGTGCAAATACTCTTTAAAAAGGGTCATTTCACATTTACTAAATTCTAGTGGTCCTGGAATGCAGAATGCATTCATTAAAAAATTCATTTAAATATTAATAAGTAGTGTTCAAATCACCAGAAATTTTATTAGCAGTCAGGGATTTAAATGGACTGTTACATGATCCACTGGATTATACACCATAGAGGCATGCAAGTACTACACAAAATAAAAGGGTTCCTACTGTCAAAATGGCAGTTCAGTACAAAAAGAGTGCTCTGCCAAACAAATATTCTCCCATTTGTAGAATTCTATGGCTCACAAAAAAAAAAAAGGAAAAAAAAAACTCACTAAAAATGTATAATCTCTGCTCTTCCTATCATATATATTAATTTCCTCCTTCATTTGCTTTAATTTTTTAGATGTGGGTTTTAACTCATCACTGCAATATGCCCACGTCTCATGTCATCCTGTTGAAAACATAAAAGCACACAGTATTTAAACATTTTCTATTTGCTACATTATTCTAGACCATAGTCAATGTATTATGTGTATATAGATATACATATCCCAAATATGTATATCTATATGCACATCATGTACACACACATACACATGTACCTATAATAATATTACACCAACAATGTTAACTTTATACAAGTATTTGCCAAGAAAAAAATAGGGCATTTCCTCCACCATTCACAAGCTTATATGTTGTTTTATTTTCCTCTTGAGTCCCTGATAAAATAAAATCATCATTAAACCATAAAATTTTTCCACTTTAAATTTTCAGAAGGCAACAGGCACTTTGATGTTTATTGGTGTGTAACAAATATAGTTAACTCTTTATATATTCTACTATATCTCTTCTACTTGGGTATTTTTATCTGTTAAATCTTTGGTCCTTGAGCATACTTTCTTTGCTATAGCTGTTTTTGCTTGCATTTTCATATTTTAAAAATGCAAGCTATGTACACAGCTGGAAATAATGGATTGTGTCATTAAGTTCTGCTGTTTGCTGTGAGAACTGCACCAACCTACTACTGTTCATTTGGAGCAAGCTGTTTCTGTTAGCGTAATAGGATAGTTTGACAGACAGCACTTGCTGCAAGTCTCAGATAGTAATCCCAACTTTGGAGTCCCTTTCTTTCCATTATTGTTACTATCTGAACTTCTGAATTGATAATTAGGTTGGGGTAATATCTTTTTTTCTGTATTTTCCCTTTTGTAAATTCCACCTTATAAGAAACTTTTTTTTTTTCCTATGGCAAAGCTATGGGAGCAGGTACTGCAAACCCATATTGTCATCAAGCATTTTTTTTCCCTTGTTATTTTAGGAGAACCTGGTTGTTTTGAACGACAGGTCTCTTTTGTTTCAGGATAGAATCCAACTAGGTTGGAGGAACAGATGAGAGGGTTGGTGGGTAAGGAGGGATGTTTTGAGATCATGATCCCATACCTATGAAAAGATCCACAAGCTTTGCCAAGCTTAAAACCAGGAGCAGATCTTCATTGCACAAAGCATATCTTTAATTGGGCCTGGGTCACTCAGCCTTTGTTATTTACTTATTTACCCTATCCTGTTTGAAATGGCTTCCCCTCAGGACATTTTTAAATGATTCTTAATTGCAGGGTAGCCAAGTGGAGTATGTCTGTTGCTGGCATGTGAATATTGGCTGGACCTGTGCAATGTAGTAATTGCTGAAGTTGGCATCTGCTACATAGGGGGCCGGCTGGTAATAGCAAGTGACATTAGCCACGTTAGGGATGACATTTTGGTCAGCTAGCACCCGGATAGCCAACATTGTGATAAGGTTTAAAGTCTGTCTTCTTTCATGTCCCATCAGGCACACTGTACTCTCATTCACCACTCCATGAAGGGTCATGAGATAGTCATACTTGCGGTCTTCCAATCCCACGAAGTGGTTCTGCAAATAGGATTCCAGTTTTCTCTGCTGCTCTCCAATGTCTGAGAAGTCGATAAAAAACCTGGAACACATATACCTCTGAAGGGTCTTGATCTCATCAGAGGCGGGCCTAAAGCCCCTCACTAATAGGTTGCAGTACTTAAGTAGGCCGCCCCCTCTGATTTCCTCCGGGTTCCTGGTGGCAATAATCTTGTTACAAAGGTGATCAAAGGCTTCGTGGAAATCACCATAGACGCTCTCACCAATTATTGTGGGGTGAAATGTTTCAGTCATTGGGTTCTCTGAACATTCATAAAAGAGGAGAAGAGAGTCTAATTTGATTTGAAAAGAATCTACACTAAATTCAAACTGCCTCCGGAGGGAATCCACAAATTTCAGTTCCACATTTTTGCCACTGTTGTTTGACAAGGATATAAGACTCCATCGGTCAGAGTCATTGCACACTTTAACCATTTTCTGCACATAAGCTTCCTACAATTTAAAAGATAAAACAAGAAGATGAGCAAACCTAGAAAAAAATAATAAATAAATAAATAAATACATCTTCTTCACAGTTGAGAATTATTTTGTTCCTTCCCTTTTGTTTTGTCAAGTTTCAGCAAAACACTACCTACAGTCTCAAACAGTCCTCTGAAAACAGAAAAAAAAAAATGCATTTAACGAGTGGTTTTAGCGTCTGGGAAAGAGACTAGAAGTAATAGTTTGAGGCTTTTGGCAGACATAGCACACTACTAAGACGTTCTGTTGTCATGTCTGACTTTTGAAATGTTATTTTTTTAAATGGTCTTATAGGTAGAATATTCACACAATATCCACACAATACTCAGAAGACAGAAAGGTATACAGGGGAAAGTTGGTCCGCTTCTCACCCTTGTCCCTCCTCACCCAGTTCCACCTCCCCTGAGGCAACTGATGAGATTAGAATCTTGTCCCTCCAGGAGTACTCTGCAATTACAATCAAGGATGAACTAAATAAATTAGGATATTCTGGGAGACTGATTCCTCAGACAATTTTAATTGTATAAAACACGCTTTGAGCCAAGTGTGTGTGTTGGGGGTGGGGGGGGAGTACCACAATATCCTTCACACGTGAGCCGACCAGGAGAAGCACCACATATATACTTCACACACGGAGTCAATGCCATGTAGCTGAGAAACCTAATCACACTATCCAATACAGTAATAAGCCCATTGACTGGATCCTGATTCAGGCTGCTCTTTCTCCAAAAAGCTAGACCATAAAATGACTCAAAAAACGATACACATCATTTCATTCTTCCACTTAATCAGAATCCACTCTGGACAAGACGCAAGCAAGAAAAGCCAAAGAGTTTAAAAAAAAAAATACGAAAGAGACGGGAGAACAGAGGAGAAAGCAGAAGAGTAGTGGCGCTGAAGAACCAAGTGAACTTAAAACACTCAACACCGTCCACGCACCTTCGTTGACTCATTAAAAAAATTTTTTTTAAATTAAAAAAAAAAAAACCCAAATATAGAAGCATGCCCAAACCCGTCACGGCCGCAGGTCTACGGCAT
Organism: Enhydra lutris kenyoni; assembly: GCF_002288905.1. Lineage (NCBI taxonomy): Eukaryota > Metazoa > Chordata > Mammalia > Carnivora > Mustelidae > Enhydra > Enhydra lutris. The sequence goes on from NW_019154101.1 coordinate 48,113,613, forward strand.
CAAACTGACGCCCCTTGGCCCGCCGCACCCCAGCCCGGCCCCGGGCGCGGACCCAAGCCCATTGCGGGGGGCTTTACCTTGAGCGTGAGTGGCGTAATCTTCTCTTTGTTCACCCCTTCGGGTAAGAAGTCCAACAGGCAGTCCAGCACGACGTCCTTCACAGTCTGAAACTCCTCTTCTCCGCGCAGGTCGGCGCAGAAGATGAGGTCCAGGTCCTTGTAACCCAGGCCGCTGTCCTGGTGCAGAACGTGGCTGGCCGCGGAACCGTTGAGGCGCACGTCGCGGACGCCGATACGCTTCTCGGCCAGGCGCCGCCGCACCACCTTCACGATCAGGCTCGGCTGCAGCTCGAGCGTGGGGAAGTTGCCGCGCCCGTGGATCGGGATGGTCTCGCTCAGGATGCCGTCCAGCCGCTGCACTTGCTCCCAGTTCAGCACATTGCAGTGCGCCGTGGGGCTTTCGCAATAGTCCAAGCAGTGCCCGCCGAAGTCGCCGCCGCCGCCGCCGCCGAAGTCGCCGCCCAAGGGGATGTAAGCGCCGCCGGCTAGCTCGTCCTCGGCCATGGCAAAGTACCCTTCGCCTTCCGCCATGAAGTGCCCTCCGAACGCCACCTGGCCCTGGTCAGTCCTAAAAGCCAAAGAGGGGGGGAGCGCGGTGAGGACGCGCCGCGGCGGACAGGGACCCGTAAAGAGCGCGCCCCCTCCCCGGTTCGTCCGTAAGCTCGAGGGCTCCTCGGAGACTCTCCCTCCCCAGACCCCCACAGTTCCCAGCCGCGCCCCGCGTCCCGCAGAGAAGCCCCGCACCAAAAGTATCTCTGATGCATCTGGAAAGCGTAAGCGGGAGTCCCGTCTGTGTCACCTGGAGGCGGCCGCCCCTTCGAAGAGCGCAGCGAGCGAGGAACCGCGAGGCGGCAACACTTCTAGGAGTGCGAGTGCGCTCTCGGGAGCGGCGAGCGACTTAGTCCTTCCTAGACCCCACCGCCTGCGCTGGCCACTCCCGCCCCTCGCCCCCGCCCGCGCTGCTGTCGCCTCAGCTGCGGTGGTCCCGGAGGTGGTGCCTCCAGCTGCCGCCGCAGCACACGCTACCGTCTCTGGAGCTTTAGCAATTGTGCGGGGGAAATGTCTTCAGTACTTTTTTTATACCGGGCCTTTCCGCTCTTCCGGGGCCCGGGCGCAGCTCACTCGCCACACCCTCTTCATCTGCATAGGGCACCGCCCCCCCCCCCCCGCCCCGCGGGCCTACGGGCTGTGCTGCGCGGCTGGCCTAGCAGTCCGTAGAGTGCGAGACCAGTAGATGTTTGTATGTACATGTATGTGTGTGTGTGTTTGCACATATATTTAATTTAGGGACGGCCTTCCGCTTCCAAGCCTCTTTTTTCCTTTTAATCCAACAAAAAGACACTTAAAATACCTCAAGAGTTATAAGTGGCCCTAAAAACTGAGCCACGGCTGAAATAGCACAACTGCAGAAAGTCGCCAAACATAAAATTCTCTCCAGATTAAAGGTGTCGTTTTAGCTTAATGACGGGGCTCAAGAGATTCCTCAGGACCTCCCGTTTAAAACAGCATATCGGTATAAAGCTAGATCGTTTTCTTAAGCAACAAAACCGCTTCTGGTGTGAACTAAAGAGTCCACTTGTCCATGCATATTAATATCCGCAAGTGAGGGGAAGAGCTTGCTGTGTTTCGATTCTCGAAACCTCTGGAAGTGGGAAGTGCTGGGGAGCTCCAGGCGAACCCGCGGAGACGCGGGGGCGGGGCCGCGAGCGTGCGTCCAACTCGTGCGCACGAGCAGCTCCAGGCGTCCGGGAGCGCGACGTCGGCCAGCGCGCGTCACGGAGCGGACGACCCGGCGTTTCGGGCGGCTGGGCAGGCGAGCGGCCAAAGGCCAAGCAAGAGCGACTCCGGCCCGAGGTAGGGCGTGGGGAGCGCGCGGCCTCTGTCGCGCTAAGCACTGCTGCGCGGGCCCGGACGTACCGCGGCGCGTTCTGTCTGGGACAGAGGAAGCGAAGCGCGTTCATCCCACGCCAAGGTTTGCCTTTCTCAAGTAAATATAGATGTCAGTGTGAAATTATCTAGTTTTCCACGAAACATGAAAGGACGAGTCTAAAAGATAAGAGTTTTTCTACCCAAGTTCAGTCACTTGGGCAGTGAGAAAAGATGGTTACCCCCACACACGCTCCCGCTCGCACCACCCTGTTTGCTAGAAAGCTCCCCGCCCCCCCCTCCCGCCGCCTTTCTTCCGGCCATCTATTCCGGCCGCAGGCTGCTTTTTCCAAACTGAGTAACTCCCTGACGTGGGGCAAAGGGGAGCACACCCGCCAGAGAAGTTGAAGACGCTCTCCCAGGGCCCTGCAAAACCCCAGCCGCCCAGCCTGGGAGGAAGAAACAGTCCGTCCCGCGAGAATTGAGGGAGCTCCATCCTAGTTATCAAAGCTGCGCGCCCTTGGGAGAGCGGGTGGGGCGGGGGCGCGCAAGTAGGGGGCGGGGAAGGACGGTTACCCGCCGAGTCTCCAGCTGCGTAGCAACTCCGCCCCCTGCCGGTGCCCAGCGGAGCCGTGTCCCAAAGCGGAGAAAACAGACTGGACCTTAGACGGAAGCCATTATCCCTCAGTGCCTGGCCTGGCAGTGTGGTGAGATGGGGGTGACGCTAGGACGACCACACAATACTCACAGGCCCATAACCCCCAAAAGCACGTGCATTCCTGTCCGATCCGAATCCGCCGTTCTGTCCAGGCATTCAGAAAAATTACATATGTGTGTATTTATGGTTTGATCACCTATTATGTGCCAGGCACCAAGCTAAGTGCTCAGGGTATAAGAATGACTATATTTCCCACAATCTAAGTGGGCATGACTGGCAAGTACATAATTATGGTTCAGCCCTACTTCTATTATGAGAGAAGTATGTCCTGACATGAATGGTGGACCACCCGATCAGGGGAACTAGGAGAGAAGCCCAGAAGAGAGGTGTCATTTCGATTGGATCTTTAAAAAGTGGACTTTACCTCCATGGTTGAGTAAGGAGGAGACAGGCATTATCAACAAAGGGAAGAGAGAATTAGAATGTTTGAGAAAGGATATATAGACTATCATGGTAAGGAACGAGATTGGTAGTGCATTTGCATAAGGTTTATGGGCGTTCCAGGAACTTGTTGAGCACCTGTGGGCCATCCTCAGGGCTTTACACCTAAAACTTCATTTAATATTCAATTTAGAAGGTATTCTGTGTCAGAGAAATTTGGAAGCAGAGAAACTGTGGGGTAAAGGAACCTGCCCAAGTTTCATGGCTAATAAGAGATGGAGCAAGACCTTGAACGCAACCCATTTGACTGCATTTAGCCATCATTTTCAGGAACGGGATTATCTGTAGTTTACAAGTATCTTCTCATTGGAAGGCAAGAAAAGTACAAATGGCAAAAATAATTAGAAGATAAAAAGACCTGTTGAAAATGTTTCTTTCAAAGACCAATGTGAATTTTGCCCTTTCTAAAAATGAGGCCATAGGGGTAGATCACGAATTAGGTACACTGCATCTAAAAAAGCAAGTGTTTAGATCTGCTATTTTTGTGTACTTTATTTTAACCCTTCCTCTAAAAAGCGAAGGGAACAAAGGTTTCAGAGCTGTGAGCACCTAGACTTCATGCATGTCCAGGATTTTGTTTTGTGGGTCTAAGGGAATCTGCATTTAACCAAGTTCCCCGATTCTGTTACAAGGCCCAACCACACTTTGCACTGCATTGACAACATTCACTGCAACCCAGTTCTCTAGGTGCTCTCCCAAGCAGAGCCTGCTCTTCTCTGCCCAGCTGTTCCCTTCTGCCTGGATGCTTCTATGGCCTCTCACAAAAGTAGAGGTCATGGCTGAAAGGCAGTAGAGCTTGAGACCAGATGTGGAAGGCCTATGCATGAGCCCCTGTGCTGGAGAAGAGATGAATTCTAGGATTAGTGGGCAAGAGTCCTCCTCTTAAAATGGCCAGGGCTTTGTGGTTGACACTTCCTTAAACCTTTATCAAAGCATTTCCTGCCTCCCACCTGGGTTTCCTATCACAGCAACCTTCTGTATCTCTATAATCCAGACCCTGCTACCTCCTGCACTAGGACATCTGGAATATCTTGCTTTTGGCAGTACCTTGGTGATGCTTTGACTGGATTAATATGTGCCTGATTCATAGTGGCCACTTGATATGTACTGTTGAATGAAAACGTCTGTTGTCCTTTGTTTCTCTTCTCCCTGTCTTCAAACTGAGATAATATTTACGTTGGGGGGGGGTGGAGAATGTTCATCCTTCCATGAAATTGAAAATTTTGCAGTTACAAGCATTTTTTTTTCTAGATAACCAAAATAATTATCAAATGAGAAAAAATCTATACTTTCCTAACATATTCACAGCCTAGATATCTTTCAACACAGTTACCCTTAGTTTAAATTTAGGTTTGGAGCTGTTTTTTCCCTCCAGTCTTCAGCTTCTGAACCTATTTGGTATATAATTTACTTTTCTCCATTTAAAAAGAAAAAGAGAGGATACCTGGGTGGCTCAGTCAGTTAAGTGGCTGACTCTTGATTTCAGCTCAGGTCATGATCTCAGGGTCCTGAATGGAGCCCTGTGTTGGGCTCTGTGCTATGGGAACTCTGCTTGAGATTCTCTTCCTCTACCCCTTTCCTCTCTCTCTCTAAGACAAATAAATACATCTTAAAAAAAAAAAAAAATGAAAGGAAAACCTATCTATGGCAATATGATTCTGAGTCTCTAAGCTGAAATTATTTTTTTTAAAGATTTTATTTATTATTTATTTTACAGACAGAGATCACAAGTAGGCAGAGAGGCAGACAGAGAGAGAGGAAGGGAGGCAGGCTCCCTGCTGAACAGAGAGTCCTATGCGGGGCTTGATCCCAGGATCCTGGGATCATGACCTGAGCTGATGGCGGAGGCTTTAACCCACTGAGCCACTGAGGCACCCCTAACCTGAAATTCTTAAAAGGAAGTTTTACATATATTTTTGAGAAAAAAACCCTTATAATTAGTTGATCTTGATTTAAAGGTTACCATAATGATCAATCTACTGAAAAGAAGAAATAAAAGAAAAAATTCAATTTGGATCTTAATAATTGTTATCATTATTTAGTTTGTTAAGATGTGCCAAGTAGTATGCTCAGTACTTTATATACATTATTTTCTTTTAAACTTCCTGCAAATCTCAAAGCTGTTACAAATTGCATACCTGTTTTCCAGATAGGGAAAATAAAGTAGAAGATTAAATAACTGGGAGAAGTTGCAGAGCCTTGCTTCAGACCCACATATGTACTTCCTCTCCTAGTCCCTTTCATTCTGTGAGTCTGCCTTCTACCTGTCTACTCATTTACCTTTTAGACTTAAAACTGAACTGGAATTGCACTCTGCTCCTTCTTTCTTTCAAAGTACTGGACATTCAGATTGGACACAATGTTGAGGACCAAGATGTTTTATCCTGAAACAACTGTTGAAGGCCAGAATGCACAGAGGCCTAACCAGACTAATGAGAGTGTCTTCCCCAAACACAAGTGACCTGCCAGCAAGCTGGCAGTCTTACAGCACTTAGAAGTAACAGTGTAGGCGCTGAAAAACAGTGTGAGGTGTGGAAGTCTACCCCCAGGTGCATGTAGCAGTGATAATACCTTTCCCATTTTGCCTACTCTGCTTCCTATCTTCTCTTCTCAAAAATGGTTTTCGAAGATAGGAAGCAACAAATATGAAATGATTCTTCCAAGCTCATACCCAGAATGAGAGAAGAGTCCAGAAAACTACTGTTTTCTACTAAAACTACTGCTCCCACTCTTGTGCCTCTCCTGGTCGTCAAATCCCATTGCATAACATATGTTGTTTAAAATTATATACTCCCTTTCTCTAGCATACTTTCTGGACTTCTGTTTCTTTTTTCCTTCTTTTATTTGGATGCTCACTACTTCTCTGTTCCGCAGCAGTCTAGCCGTCTTTCCCCATATTCTTGTCTTGGTCTTGGTATTTTCATACCAGCTCTCTCTGCTTTCTTTATTGGCTTTTCTACTTTCCATTGCTTCTGCTCTTTGATCCCTCCCACCAAAAGTGGCATAACCCTGTGGAAGAACCTTGCAATCCAGGAGAAAAGTGGCAATGTGAAAAATCTGAACCACCACCCCACCCTCTTGTGTTATACTGCCTTAGGGCAGAGCCTAGTGATTCCTGAAGCCACTGAGGGATAGGCAGGCATCCTTTTCCAAACATGCACATGCAGCTTTCTACATTGTAGGGTAAACTGGAGATATCCCTGCTGTCCAGTTAGTGTTAGAGCAGCAGCTAATCGAAGTGCTTAATGTAAAAATTAAAACTCACTTGGGAACCTAAATTACCTGTTTTCACAGGGAAATGGTTCTGTGAATGACTTTCCCCGTGCTTCCTCAGGGAAATATATGTTTTTTTGGTTTTTTGGTTTTTTGTTTTTTTTAATTCAGGGCCTATCAAAGGCCAGAAATATCCTAAGCCATACAGCTTGTACATTAGTTTGGGAATAATAGTCCAACTTTTTATTACTTATATACTTATTAGCAAGCAACAGGTTAACTTTTGTAGTTTTAAACTTTTCAACCCTTTTTATTCTATAACATTTAATTTTATCTTCAAAATTATTCTGATCATTGTACAGTCCTAATTTTGGAGAAAGGCCAGATGATTTTCTCCAAGTTTATGTAGCTAGTTATGGAAAAGTTAAAGTTAGACTCAGTTACTGCTAACAATAGGCCAGCACCTCTTACTCTTGGCCATACTGTTTAATCTTATATTTGTGTGAATGGATTTAAATGATTGGTAACAAATAGTTAAGTTTGAAGGCATCCTCTAGCTACACAGAGGGTCAATTGTATAGACTACATTCACACTTTTGAATGTCTTATAAAAGTATCATTACTCTACTGTTAAGCATTTTGTAAATATAATTTACTAAGGTGTTATTTTTAAGAATATTTGAAGTCTATGACTTCATAAAAATTTTATTCACTGTCATAGATCAGTGAACTTAGGAAATTCAGTATGCAAGCAACAAATATGGTAAACAGATGTACATCATCACTCCTAAAATCACAATTGATATAGATTGTCCTTTAATAGTTCTTCATCAGAAAGATTAGCCAGTATTTTCTTGTTTGACTATCAGTGCTGATTATGCCATAAGTTCTTCCTGTTTTGACATCTTGGTGAAATGCTTGCTGTTTCATTCAATGTTGTAAGTCCATGGACCAGATATTTTCCTTACTCCAAACAAAAGAGACTTTCAGAAGTTGCATTCATTTGGCAAAATGTAAACTGGAAATACACATATATTTTCAAAAGCTACCAAATATAAATAAATAAACCCATTTTCCCTAAAGTAATATTTATATTATGAGTTTTTCCTTCTGTACGTTTGTACTAGAAGAATGTTTAATTTCTCTGAAGAAAATGTACCACAATTAATACCTTCTAAAGCTTTGAGAAGGGCTCAGTGGGGGAATATAATAAATTATCTCTGTTTTCTAAAAGGAATTTGGTCAAAAATATTTGCGTACCTTGTAAGGAAAAAGAAAAAAAAAAAAAGACCATCTTTGTTGGTTTAGCCAGCTCATTCTGATATTTTTTTAGCCAGTTCTTAACTTGTACCTATTTTGATACATCTGACAGTTGATTGATAGTTTCTTTCCTTCCACTGATAGCTGATTTCTTTTAAAGGAGCTTTGAAATTTTGGAGATATTTCAGAATAGTGTATACCCATTTTGCTAGCACAATTTTAATATGCCAAAATCAGAAATTTTATAACTACCATTTGAATTTATAGCAGCTTTAGAAGGTATATTTTACTCATATTCATAAACCATACATTGATTCAATAATATCTGCTTTTTTGAGAAAACTTTTTTTATACATTTCTGTCATCACTATGTTTCTAAAGTCTTTTTGTACTAATGACATCCCTTACCTCAAAATTTTCTGCTGCCAAAGAAGGAAATTACAACTTAAATAATATAATTAATGTTATCTTGATGCTCGAGAGAAATTACTAACCAAAAAACATTGTCATTGAAAGTATGAGAAACTGAACACAAATAATACTTAAACAAAAATGTTTTCTTTTATTTAAGATCTTATTCATTTGAGAGAGAGAGAGAGAGAAAGAGCATGAGCAGGGAGAAGGGTAGCAGGAGAGAGAGAGAGAACCAGGCTCCCAGCTGAGGAGGGAGCCTGATGCAGGGCTAAATCTCAGGATCCTGGGAGCATAGCCTGAGCAGAAGGCAGATGAACCAAATGAGCCACCCAGGTACCCTCAAAAATATTTTGTTAAAGCTACCAGAATGAAGAACATTTTTTAAAAGACGGTTTTTAAAAAAACGGTACAAACTGGACTCTGAAATAGAACACTTACTTGAAAATCCTGGGTTCCTGAAGTAAAATATGAGTGAGGAAACTAGCCACAGAGTTTCTGCAGGAGGTGGGGAGACACCTTATTCTAGCATATGGGATAAAAGAGATTCAAGTTTAATTTCCTAATGAAAAGAAAAGCTTCAGGATGCTGTGAATTGAGCCTTGTTTGAGAAAGTGTAGGGGGAAAAAAGAGCTATCAAACTTATTGATATTTGAAATATGGAAGCTTCTGACTCAAGAAGATTGGTTTCTAGTAAGCCACAACTGCAGCAGGGGTGCTGGAAATTAAAACGGAATTTGGACTGACACATGATTAAATAGCCACAGTTGAGATAAGTAAGATATCTCTTAAGGGCAATAGAAAAACTGCCCTCCAGGTTTTGAAATGTACAATTACTCAATGCAGTGAATGTTTAGCATAAAGTAAGTGACATTCTTAATTTTTCTTAGCAGAAAGCCAGGATAGAATATTAAGAGAGAAAAAAATACTGTATTGTGGCTAAGAGTATTTGCCCTCATACCATCCCTGGTTTCCATTAAAATTCTGAAAACATTTATTTTTTTCTTCACTGGTATTAATTTAGCCACCACTTCCCACTCCCATCTACTTAACATGAATTCTATATAAATAGTAGTTCAGCTTCCTCATACTGATCAAGAATGTATGGCTTTGCTGTGTGTTAAAAAATAAATGCTTTATGCAAGTACCTGTGACTTGTCTTATTGTCCACTCTTCTCCTTACATGCCTTTGAACATCATCAATGTCCTTCTGTTTGTTACAGGACTCATTGAGCAAGTCACAATACTCGGAAGTGACACAGGCACCTTATACACTGCTGAGCACTGGAAATACCTGCGAGGTGAGTCCATTTCATACTTGGAGTAGTATATCCATATTTTAAATTTATTATTTGAAAAATAAAACCAATAATCATAAGAAGATAACATTAAGAATAAGTTCTGTTTTACTTTAAAATTTGTTAAAATATTAGGTTTATGTAGTACATGCACTGTATTCTGTTTTGTATGTTACAGCTCTAGACCACACGGACAGATGACTTGAAAATATTTCTGACTCCAAAGTAATTACCTTTTGCATATTGGATAGGTCATTACTTTGAGTCACATTCTTTTCATAAATCAAAGAAATTGAGTTATCATGACTAATTCTTAATCTGCTTTCTGTCTAAATATAGCAAACATTTATACTAAAAAATTGAAAAACAAGCTAATTATTTAATTGTTCTATCTACATGATATTAAACAGCCAGATGCCTGGTTAAAGTTTTTGTTTTTAAATAGGGCAAAATGGCAATCTCAGTTGTCTTCTAAACTTAATTAAAGACCACTTTGATCAAAACATTTACTCTGAAACTTGCATTATCGATTTTGAATGCCTGTGTTGATCAAATTAACCAGAGGCTTTACACACTGCACTTTACGCTGCATTCAAACTTGGGTAGTCCAAGCTTCTAGCAACCCTCAGCCCTGATGTAGTGCACTGTCCCCATATCTCTGAGTTAAAAGGGTCGGGGAGTGGGGCAGGGGGTGGTGTTTGAACCTAGCTATGCTGGGAGGTGAAGGTATGTGTGCGCATATGTATATATCTTTCACCTAAATTTTTTCCCAGATATTTATTCTTTTACTCATCCTTTCTCATTTCTTATTCATTAACACAGATGCATGGCTATTGAATCAGACTAGTGCTATCAGCCACAATTAAGCTACCTTTTGTAAATCCTTAGTTTGGTCACTGGCACCTGAAAATCAACTGGCAAATAATCTAAATTAAGTAGCTTAATATGTTCTGTGTGTCTGTAGTAAAAATTCTCTATTTAGGAGGATGTTTTCAGTTGAAATATGGTCAGCTTTAAAGTTTTAATAAACCCTCAGTGTTATTATGAAACTAAGTTTCTGATTTTATTTTCATTTAATGACTCATTTTCCTGAAGCCCCATTTACATATGATTAATGGGATTTTATTTGGGATTTACTTATTTCTCTCTTCTGTTTTTCAGCACTTCTGTGAATACTTCAGAAGCTTCCACCACTGTTCTGTTTTTTTAATCAGGTGGGGTATGAAGACTAATCAATTTTAGGTTTCAAATTGTGCCTTCATACATGTGATATGAAATTATAAATATACCATTTACTTTTATGAGGATGTTATGTTACAACTTAAATTTTTCTTCTCTCTCTTTCTCTCTTTTTTTTTAAGTAGACTCCACACACAATGTGGGGCTTCAATTCATGAACCTGAGATTAAGAGTCACATGCTATATTGACTGAGCCAGCCAAATGCCTCCTTAAATTCTACACTAATGAGTAAGTTTTGATTAAATGAGTGTTTTGATTAAAACTTATGTTCTTATTCTTAGAACATTTAAGTATTATGACTGTATGTCCTAAATCAAAAATACTAGTATGCTAATAAATACTAATACTAATAATACTAATATGAGGACAAAATGACTGTATTTTATATCTGCTTAGTTCTTCAGAAATCTAAGATGTATGGTGGTCATACATCTACTGTGGAAGATTTGGATTCCTCTTTTAGTTTGCTTCTCTCTGACAGTGATGTTTCATATTGGTCATTGTTAAGTTATAATAGAAACAAAATACAGGGGATTTAATCCAATATTCACAAACCCACAGAGATATCACCATACTCTCATTTAAAATTAAAGGCTTTTGCACACTTAGTGGAAAGCATTGACTATAAATAATCAGTTTCATAAAATTGCAATGTAAGTTAATCTCCTAAGGTCTATGGACAAATGTGATATCTCACTGAAGAACATTGTAGTCTTAAATAGTTTTAAGTCTCTTGCCTTGACTTCTTTTCTATCTGTAGAGTGTCTTTCATTTTTGGCTTTAGTCCAGCTTGCTTTCATTTGGGGCTGATTCTACTTTATTTTTTGTGTCTTTCTTTTTTAATTAATTTTGGTTAATAAATGCCTACAATATATTTTACTATATTTAATTGCACTAGGAAATTGGACTTTGATTACAATTAAGTAGAGCATTTCAAATATAATATCATTATAGCATAAATTGGGCTAGCATCTGTGTTAGATTACATTATCCAAACATATGAAGGAGTCAGATTTCTGACTTGGTCATCCCCTGCAGGCAGGGATCTGCTGTTTCTTGCCAGTTGAAGTCTGTTTTCTTGTTATTGCTCTCACTGTCAGTGGATCATCCTCACAATTCCATAAAAGCTGTTGAACACCCAGAGGTTTCATATAGTTCTTATCTATTACATTGTTCAAGAATATTACTTTAAACAACAACAACAAAAAAGAAGAAAGTAAACAAGAATAGGCCGTTCTTACAGAACTTCACAAACTATTTTCTTTTTTCTTTCCTTACGAACTGTTTTCAATCAGGATTTAGGTAGTTAACTCCTAGCCCCAAAATAGCCACTTCATTTTGTGTTCAATAAATTATAATTCAAAGAAACCTTACCCAGGAAGAAACTGAGTTTGTTCCAAAGGTCCAGAAGCTCTGGAGATCAGTTGTCCGTGTTCCTTTAACCTTATGGCAATGTCACCTTTGTTAATGCCACATCTCCCTTATTCATTTCTTGGGAAAATCAAAGGCTAACATGCAAACAACTGAGTACATTATTCTAAGATGAAGTTACTAAATCATGTGGTTGAGGGTTGGATGCAGGAACCCTGGGGATGGATATTTTTTCCCTAGTTCTTGACACGGAATCTTTCTATGAGAATTTACAATTAGTCTCTTTAAAAGCAGCCATAGTAAATAAATTCTCTTCAATGTTGAGCCTAGGAGGTTTGTGGGGATGAGTAAAATATTATCACAAATCTTTGTTGAGGAATTATAGGGGATTAGAAAGACATGTTTCATAACACAGAACATGTACATTCATGTCATAGCTTCGGAGAGATGGTCCCTGGTGCTGAGGTGAAAAGGAATAGACACAAGATTGTTACACATGGCCAGGCTGGGAGAGCAGTAGGCTGGGCAATATTAAATGAGAAGATATATATATAAATATATCCTAGAGCATGCTTGATGCTTTGTAACTGTTCTGCGAGATCTGGAGTGGAGCCTAATGCTTAGAAATGAAAGCCAGTGGTAGCAGAGGGAGGGTCCAGGAACTAGGTGGCGCTTCTCCTAGGCATCAGGCCCATGGGGGTTCATATGATACTCCTAGTATTAGGCTTCAGGGAATCTTCTTTCAGGGCATCTACTTTGAGGCTCAGTCAAATTTAGCTGATTCCAAGTACCACCTGAACTCAAAAGCAGGTATATCCTGCATCCCCATCCTCCCAAACAGCTGCTGTTGAAGGATAACACCATTTACAAATATCTGCTTATAGATCTGGAACTGTTGGAATAGACATAGGGGCTTTTAGTCCCTAGGACAGAGAGGGTTACAATGCCCCTTCAAACAGACTACCCTGGCAAGCCGGCAAGTTAATAGAGTACAAAATTGGCAAGTTATTCATGATCTCCATAACAGGAAGAATCTTCAAAGTTAGAAAATTTAAGGTTCACGGATGGATATATCTTCCTTATTAAAACACTATACTAAACTCTTTAAGTAAAGAAGAGATTTTGTATTTTTAAGATTTATTTAGAGAGTGCATGGTGGTGAGGGGCAGAAGAAGAGAGAGAGAAAGAGTCTTTTTTTTTAAGGTTTTGTTTATTTATTACATCAGAGAGAGAGAGAGAGAGAGAGAGAGTAAAGGCAGGGAAAACAGCAGGCAGAGGGAGAAACAGGCTCCTGTGGAGCAAGGAGCTCAATGTAGGACTCCATCCCAGGACCCTCCTAGGACTCTGGGATCATGACCTGAGCCAAACGCAGATGCTTAACCAACTGAGCCACCCCGGTTTCCCAAGAAGAGATCTTAAAGAGAACCCTCACCTGACAGGAGTTGACCCTATGGGCAGTCTCTGACCCTTGCACCTAAGCATTGCCTTTTGGTAGGGTCTCTTGCTTTGCCTCTGTCACCAGATAGCCCCTCTTAAAATTTGTTGGCCTACATGTAATCATGGCCTTCTTTTTCTTCATTCTTCTTAGTGAAATAATGACATGTAGCATTTTAAAAATCAATGTGATTCAATAATACAACATTGAAGGGCAGCAATTACAGGCAAGGTGCTTCGCAAAGCCGTGCTTCCAAAGTCCAAGATCTTGATTTTAAGATAGATACAACCTAGTCCCTAAAACCATGCAATTTCCTGCTCTGGGTCTTCTACCTCCCCGTCCTGCCTATTACTCGGTCAGTTTTCTAGCTGCCATATTTTTTCTGTATTTCTCCAAAGGTGGTAAATATTCAAACAATAGGCTGAAATAGATAATAGGGAAAGACTTACTTCAGCTAGGGTTGTCAAGAAAGGCTTCTCTGTAGAGAAAATAAGGCAAAAAACTGAAGCATAAGCAATAACTAGGCATGAGAAGTTGGCAAAAGAAGGTTCCTGGCAGAGGGAAGAGGTTGTGTATCCAGCAGGCAAGAATCTGGTGTCCTAGTGGTATTGTAACAAGTTCTATGGAGCCAGGGCATATCGAAGAACAGAGACAGGTCATAAGATTCGTTTGTAGAGGAAGTAAGGTCATGGTAAGGTGTTTGGCTTTTATTATTAAGTGCAGGAAGTCACTGAAGGTTTTGAGCAGGGTAGTACCAGGATTTGATTTATTTTTTGAGGTCCTTCTTGCTCTGTTTGGAATAGGGAATCAAAGAGAAAAAAATGGAAAAAAGAGAAACCACTTAATAGGCAACTGCATATATCTGGGCAATTGATGAAGCTGGTTTAGACTACTGTTTTCAGTCTTGTTTGTCACAACCTGTTAGGGTCACACAATGATTTTAGTGGTGTTGACCAGCAATACCAGTGAAATAGAATGATATACAATAGAGAATATTAGAGGCCATCATATCATTTCATGACATTTTCTTCATGCTTGTTATGCATATCCACCAGATAGGCTTGTATAGAATTATAATGTAAAGTGGACTTACCACTCTGGGTACTGGTCAGAGAAGCCATGGTGATAACAGTGGAGACAGAAAGAACAGGGGATTCATTAACATAAAGATGTCTTCAGATACGTGGAGATAAAGAGATCGCCTTAGAAAGCACATAAAGATAGAAGAGACAAAGTTCTGTGATATATTTCATTTCATTTTAAATATTACATTCCTATCTTTGTACCCTATTCTTTAAAAAATTATTTACAACTTAGGCAGAGTAAACATATAAAAAGATTGTACCATTAATACAGGAAAATTGCAGATAAGCAGCAATTTTTTGAAGTATACATATAAGAAGAATCAGAATGTAACCTGACAGTCTCCAGTAGTTCTTTCTCTCACCTTTTGCCTGACTGTTACCTTTGGGGTCATTGATATATCTATAGCAGAGATTATAAGCAAATTAACAATATTTATTAAAAAAATTGTATGCAGGGGAGGGAATAGTAAACTCTATTCAGTCTTCATTCCTTCTAAGAGGGAATGTTCCTTGGTCTTCTGAAGTAACAATTCTAGCTTTGCTGAACTTTTTCATAATACAATTTGATCTCTGCTTGGTTTAATGTACTCAAGTCAGCACCATACACCTAACCATTCAAAACTTACGTTATCACCAGTGAGTAATAAAAATGTGTGGTGTCTTGGGTAAAATGTCATGTTTATATTTTATTTTGTCTAAAATAGGATATAATGATCTCTCTTCCAGAAGGTCATCTTAATGAATATCACTGTCCATATCTACTTGAGCATCTTAGATTTAAACTGCTATTTGGGATAAGTTTTTAACCTAATGAGAAATAGATTTATATTAAATAATTGAAACTCAGAAACTTGCCTTGAAAAGAAAGGGTGCATGTCATGGGCAATTAGCAGATCATGCCCTTATGTGGGGAACTTCATACTGTGCTGACAAAAGGCTGAATCTAATAATGCTTTTTATTTTACAAACACATACGTACACACCCACAATCTATGAGCATTTTAAAACCCATACGTACAAACAACTCATTTACAAATTGCTAGATGAGACCAGCATTTACTTCCTACTCCCTCTGCCATTTGAAGAAAGCCAATTTACTATTTCATTACCTTTCTTCCTGGGATCCTTTGCCTCAGTTATAAAAGTACATCTTTCTCCCCTCCTTTTGTCAGATGCCTATCTTGCTTTGTGGTAGGTGACAACCAAAGACCGTAATTGTATTTTAATAGTAAATTCTTAAAGATCTAGAGAGTCATAGGAATGAGTCTCTGATTGTAAAAAATTAACTTTAATGGGAGCTATTCTAGTTGAAGTACTTGAGATGCCTTCCCCATTGCTTCTCAAACCAGACCATCCAGGTACCTTATCCGTATATGCTGAATGTCCATACATTTTGATAAAGCCATCCAGAGAGCCACTCCTGACCCAATTAGTTGTGCTGCTGACTCTACTATAAAGTCATCCCTGTGCCAGATGTACCACAGAATTTCAGCAAGTAAGGAGCTGAAGACAGGGTAGCATCATGATTTTCAATCTGTTTCTTCATTCTCAAACTTCACAAGATTGAACCTTTCTGCAGAATTTCAGTTCGGTTTTTATTATTCACTAAGGAAGTCTGGTACATATAAAAGTTTCCTGGTAGCACAGATAAGATTAACAGGCTAACAGTTCTTTGGGTAAGTAAGATTAATTATCAGGAAGCTGTTGATAGTTCATTGTTGACCTGTAAAAACCCAGTAAGAATGAGGTCAACTAAAATAATAGGTCCATTTAAAGTTTGGGTCATATAAGACGTCATTAAGGATCACATTATTTCAGCAAAGAAAATATTGCAGAGAGCTCTCCTTTTAAAAGAAAATAGTTTTTCTGCTGGAGAGCTTCCAAACCACACCATTTCAAAACTAAACACTTCAAACCATTGAAAGCTAATGTTTAACTGTCTGGTTCTTGTCTTGAAAACCTTTTCCCGCCTTAGTAATTGGTTTTTGTTGAAATCCAGGTGTCATCTAGTTTTTAATCCCAATTATGTTACTTTTGCTGGGCCAAATACTTTCATTGTCCAAGGGTTACTTTTTTATACCCTATGCAGTATAGAGTGAATTCTACCCTTCTCTGTGTGATTAGGAGAAGTAGTAATCAGCATTTTACTAGAGTTTAGGAAAACAGTAGAGAGCAGGGCTAGCCCAAGGCAGGATTGTGAAACACCTGAAATTGTTAAAGCCCTAAACTCCTAATTGTCATTTAACTTTTTGTCCCCTAATCTCTGTGAAATCTTGTTCAGCCAGGAGCTATAAGATCCCTCTGAGCATCAGTTTCTTCCTCTTTTGGAGGATGGACTGGGACCATGTGTGGTATAGTACATGACATATGGCCTGATACATAATAGATGTTCAAAAACTATTAGGTCATCATCCTCATCTTCACTAGTATCTCTTAAGGCTCAGGAGTAAGGGATATTTAATACTAATTTAAGATGAAATTATTTATAAGACTGTTGGCTTTTAATAATTGCATTCTTGAGGACTGGAAAGCTCTCCAAACCTGGAAGAATGTATCTCTAACTCTGACATTATAGGGCCCATAGGAGGAGGAGGGGATATGTATGAACTTGGGAGAAGCTTCACTTCTCTACAGGGATAATAGCTGGTTTTTCATTAGCCTGCATTAGACTGACCTTGCTGGGGGAAGAAAAAAAAGAAAAAAAAAGGTTGTGTAAGTTGGGCATGGAGGCCAGCATGTGGGACCTGAATGCTCATACCAGAGCCAGAGAGCCCATGTGCCAATTCAGTTCCAAAACCATTCCCCTAGTAGCCCACAGGTCTGGATTCTTCCACCTCCTTCCCACCATCATCCATTAACTGAAGGGTCTACTTAGTGCATTTTTTTTTAAAGATTTTATTTATTTATTTGACATACAGAAATCACAAGTAGAGAGGCAGGCAGAGAGAGAGGGGGGAGAGAAGCAGGCTTCCTGCTGAGCAGAGAGCCCAATGTGGGGCTCGATCCCAGGACCCTGGGATCATGACCTGAGCTGAAGGCAGAGGCTTTAACCCACTGAGCCACCCGGGCACCCCAGTGCATTTTTTTTTTTTTTAAGATTTTATTTATTTATTTGACATACAGAGATCACAAGTAGGCAGAGAGGGAGGCAGAGAGAGAGGGGGAAGCAGGCTCCCTGCTGAGCAGAGAGCCCAGTGCGGAGCTCAATTTCAGGTCCCTGAGAGCATGACCTGAGCCAAAAGCAGAGGCCTAACCCACTCAGGTGCTCCAACTTAGTGCATTTTTAAATGCTATAGTGGTGGAAGCAGATACCAGATTTGAAAGGTATAAAGCTTATACATTATTGGGGCCCTCTTTAATAAAAGGATGCAAAGAAATAATAGATACAAGGTGAATATTTAGTTAGAATAAAAGAAATCACCACAAAGTAGACTTAAAAGTATATCTAAAAAGATGATAAATACCACAAAACATCACAAAATCCATAAAAATAATGTTTGTTAATTACCTTCCTGACACCCTGTAGTGTCCCCCCCACCCTTTTTTTAGGTTGCTTACTCTGATTGTTTCGTTACGTATTTCCTGATAGGAGAGAACTTGTGAGTTAACATGGCATCTAAGAAAACCAAAACATTTGTTTACAATTTTATATGTAGGATGGTTTGAAAACTTTCCACAAATGAGCTTCTGGCTCAGAACATCTCAAACCTTTTTTCTTCTCCATCATCCACAGATTTCTAGTATTGTAGCATAGGCTCGTCTTGCTTTACAACTTCTAACCCTGCGTCTTCATTCCATGACTTCAAGTGAGTGGGTAGTGGGAGTATTTATGAAAGTATTGCTGCATAAGGACAGGTAGCAATAACTTAGCTACACCTGAAGTGAATGCAAACCACATAAGTACATTTCACTAAACTCAAACTCAAATGATCTTCAATTCAATTTCCCATTAGCCAGATACCCAAAATGTCCACAGCCAGCCTGTGGACTGCACTCAGGATGAAAGGACAGGGAGAGAAATCGGATATGGAAAGAAATAGCAGTCTAACTGATTGTGGTTGAAATGTTTTACTTTTTCAAATTTTACAAAAGCCTATCCCTGTGCAAATAAGAGTCCCTTGAAAATTTAGTTTAGCTTCACAGAAAATCCATTTCTGCAAAGAGGCATTAGCCCAACATAGAATTCTGAGGATGAAGGAGAGGTCCTCCCCTTTCACTCTTACGGAAAGAGCTCTTTTGTGCTGAAGCACTTGGTAACTTATAAAGACTTATACAGATGTAATAAAAATACCAGTATTATTACTGAAGTCCACTGTGCCCAAGCATGAAGCAATCTCAGAGGCAGAAATCACAATATCTCACTGCTTGAGGTATGGAGAAGGAATTTGAGTTGGCTTCTTCCCGAACCATGAAGAACCACTTTTTCTCCCTCCTGCTCCTTTTTTTATCTTGTTCAACAATTTTAGTTGCGTGATTATTTAAATCCTAACTTGACTTTGCCACTAACAAGTTATGTGAGCTTGGACAAATTAGTTTGCCTCTAAGTCTCTAAGCCTCAGTTTTCACATCTATAAAATGGCAATAATAATAATTTCCTTAAACGACTGTAGAAAGTTTAAATGGATAGCATATACTACTTGGATCCTAGTAGATGACTAAGATAGTGCAGCTATTAATTCCAATGATAATAATAAGGGAAGAATCAGGGGAATCGGTACATAGCCAGGAGTCCAGGGACTCCAGATGTGCTAAACACAGTATGAAAAGACAAACTCTATAAAAGCTGAAAGGGATGCTTTCAGTTTCAGCTCTTCCAGTTTTCCCCAGGGGAACACAGTAGCAACACAGTAAAAGTGACCATGGCAACATGATGACCATAGTACTCAGTGAATAGAATTTGTCAATAATCATGAGGCTGTTAGGAAGCAATAGGAATTCATATCTGGCTCAGGTTTTCCTTCTGATGTATGCTTTAATTCTGAAATTGCATGATATTTGGAAGTGTTCCAGCCTCAGAGAGTTTGATAATTGAGCAAGAACAGCAAATTGCCTATAGTGATGTCTGCAAAGGGTCAGCATACCTGAGTACCTAGCAGGTCGTTGGGGCCCTGTAAAGATTCTTTGAATTCAACTAAAGTAATTTATCCTCAGAGGGCCTGGGCACTGCTGCTTGGGTTAGACATGACTAGGCTTTGAATAGCCTGAGACATTAGGTAATTTGAAGAAGCAAAGTACTATTATTAATGATTGGCTCTGAAGGTAGATCACACTAGGCCCCAAATCCCAGCTCTAGCATTTAACATTTTTAATTTAATTTGAATTCAGTTAATTAACACATATTGTATTATAAGTTTCAGAGGTAGAGTTCAGTGATTCATCAGTTGTATATAATACCCAGTGCTTATTAGATCACATGCCCCCCTTAATGCCTATCACCCAGTTACCACAGCCCCTATCCCCTCCAGCAACCCTCAGTTTGTTTCCAATAGTTAAGAGTTTCTTATGGTTTGTCTGCCCCTCTGATTTTGTCTTATTTTTTCCCAACCTTCCCCTATGATTCTCTGTTTTGTTTCTTAAATTCCACTTAAATATGAGTGAAAACATATGATAATTGTCTTTCTCTGACTTATTTCACTTAGCGTAATACCCTCTAATTCCACCTATGTCATTGCAAATAGTAAGACTTCCTTTTTTTTTTTTTTGGTGGCTGAGTAATATTACATTGTATATATACCACATCTTCTTTATCCATTCATCTGTCAATGGACATCTGGGCTCTTTCCATAGTTTGGCTATTGTGGACATTGCTACTATAAAAATTGGGGTTCAGGTGTCCCTTTGGATCATTACATTTGTATCTTTTGGGTAAATACCTACTAAGCACTTCACATCTTTATAACCTAAAGCAAGCTACTTGAATTCTATGTCTCAGCTCACTCATTCTGAAGTGAAGATATTAAGTACTTCATAGGATTGTAGTGAGTACTAAAGTGAATATTAAATGAGGTAATATTTATAAAGGATGTGCTCAATAACAGCTAGTTCTCATGTTAATTGGGAAGTCTGGTGCAATGTCCAGTAGGTATTTGGCTTTGTGTGTCTGGCACTGAAAAAAGAGATAATAACTAAAGATAAATTTTAGATTTTATAGTTGTGTTAGTTCCTTGTGGCTACTGTGTAAATTGTTTATTGTTTATTTTTTTATTTTTTATTAACATATAATGTATTATTAGTCCCAGGGGTACAGGTCTGTGAATCGCCAGGTTTACACACTTCACAGCACTCAACATAGCACATACCTTCCCTATGTCCATAACCCAACTACCTTCTCCCTACCCCCTTGCCTCCGGCAACCCTCAGTTTGTTTTGTGAGATTAAGAGTCTCTTATTGTTTGTCTCCCTGCCAATCCCAAGTTGTTTCATTTTTCCTTCCCTACCCCCCAAACTCCCCACTTTGCCTCTCAACTTCCTCATATCAAGGAGATCATATGATAATTTTCTCTGATTCACTTATTTTGCTCAGCATAGTATCCTCTAGTTCCATCCATGCTGTCGCAAATGGCAAGATTTCATTTCTTTTGATGGCTGCATAGTATTCCATCGTGTGTGTGTGTGTGTGTGTGTGTGAGTGTGTGTGTGTGTGTTTACCACCTCTTCTTTATCCATTCATCTGTTCATGAACATCTAGGTTCTTTAGATAGTTGACTATTATGGACATTGCTGCTATAAGCATTGGGGTGCAAATGCCTCTTTGGATCACTACATTTGTATCTTTAGGGTAAATACCCAGTAGTGCAATTGCTGGGTCGTAGGGTAGCTCTATTTTCAACTTTTTGAGGAACCTCCATGCTGTTTTCCAGAATGGCTGCACCAGCTTGCATTCCCACCAACAGTGTAGGAGGGTTCCCCTTTCTCCACATCCTCCCCAGCATCTGTCATTTCCTGACTTGTTAATTTTAGCCATTCTGACTGGTGTGAGGTGGTATCTCATTGTGGTTTTGATTTGTATTTCCCTGATGCCGAGTGATATGGAGCACTTTTTCATGTGTCTGTTGGCCATCTGATGTCTTCTTTGCAGAAATGTCTGTTCATGTCCTCTGCCCATTTCTTGATTGGATTATTTGTTCTTTGGGTGTAGAGTTTGATAAGTTCTTTATAGATTTTGGATACTAACCCTTTATCTGATATGTGTTTGCAAGTATCTTCTCCCATTCTGTCAGTTGTCTTTTGGTTTTGTTGACTGTTTCCTTTGCTATGCAAAAGCTTTTGATCTTGATGAAATCCCAATAGTTCATTTTTGCCCTTGCTTCCCTTGCCTTTGGCGATGTTTCTAGGAAGAAGTTGCTCTGGCTGAGGTTGAAGAGGTTGCTGCCTGTGTTCTCCTCAAGGATTTTGATTGATTCTTTTCTCACATTGAGCTCTTTCATCCATTTGGAGTCTATTTTTGTGTGTGGTGTAAGCAAATGGTCAATTTCATTTTTCTGCATGTGGCTGTCCAGTTTTCCCAATACCATTTGTTGAAGAGACTGTCTTTTTTCCATTGGACATTCTTTCCTGCTTTGTCAAAGACTCGTTGACCATAGAGTTGAGGGTCTATTACTGGGCTCTCTATTCTGTTCCAATGATCTGTATATCTGTTTTTATGCCAGTACCATACTGTCTTGATGATGACAGCTTTGTAATAGAGCTTGAAGTCTGGAATTATGATGCCACCAACTTTGGCTTTCCTTTTCAACATTCCTCTGGCTATTCGAGGTCTTTTCTGGTTCCATATAAATCTTAGGATTATTTGTTCCATTTCTTTGAAAAAAAATTGATGGGATTTGATAGGGATTGCATTAAATGTGTAGATTGCTTTAGGTAGCAAACATTTTCACAATATTTATTCTTCTAATCCATGAGCATGGAACATTTTTCCATTTCTTTGTGTCTTCCTCAATTTCTTTCATAAGTACTTTATAGTTTTCTGAGTACAGATTCTTTGCTTCTTTGGTTAGGTTTATTCCTAGGTATCTTATAGTTTTGGGTGCAATTGTAAATGGGATTGACTCCTTAATTTCTCTTTCTTTTGTTTTGTTATTGGCATATAGAAATGCAACTGATTTCTGTGCATTGATTTTATATCCTGACACTTTACTGAATTCCTGTATGAGTTCTAGCTGATTTGGAGTGGAGTCTTTTGGGTTTTCCACATAAAGTATCATATCATCTGCAAGAGTGATAGTTTGACTTCTTTGCCGATTCAGATGCCTTTAATTTCTTTTTGTTGTCTGATTGCTGAGGCTAGGACTTCTAGTACTATGTTGAACAGCAGTGGTGACAGTGGACATCTCTGCTGTGTTTCTGATCTTAGCGGAAAAGCTCGCAGATTTTCTCCATTGAGAATGATATTCGTGGTCAGTTTTTCATAGATGGCTTTGATGATACTGACCTTCTATGTACCCTCTATCCCCACACTTTGAAGAGTTTTGATCAAGAAAGGATGCTGTACCTTGTCAAATGCTTTTTCATCATCTATTGAGAGGATCATATGGTTCTTGTTCTTTCTTTTATTAATGTATTGTATCAAATTGATTGGTTTGCAGATGTTGAACCAACCTTGCAGCCCTGGAATAAATCCACTTGGTCGTGGTGAATAATCCTTTTAATATAGTGTTGGATTCTATGGACTCGTATTTTGGTGAGAATTTTCGCATCTGTGTTCATCAAGGATATTGGTCTGTAATTCTCTTTTTTGATGGGGTCTTTGTCTGGTTTTGGGATCAGGGTAATGCTGGCCTCATAAAATGAGTTTGAAAGTTTTCCTTCCATTTCTATTTTTGGAAACGGTTTCAGGAGAGTAGGAATTAATTCTTCTCTAAATGCTTGGTAGAATTCCCCAGGGAAGCCATCTGGCCCTGGGCTCTTGTTTCGTGGGAGATTTTTGATGAGTGCTTCAATCTCCTTACTGGTTATTTGTCTGTTCAGGTTTTCTATTTCATCCTGGTTCAGTTTTGGTAGTTTATATGTCTCTAGGAATGCAGCCATTTCTTCCAGATTGTCAAATTTGCTGACGTGTAGTTGCTCATAATATGTTCTTATAATTGTTTGTATTTCTTTGGTGTTGGTTGTGATCCCTCCTCTTTCATTCATGATTTTATTTATTTGGGTCCTTTCTCTTTTCTTCTTAAATTGGGTTTTAAAGCAATGGAAATTAATTCTCTCACAGTTCTGGATGCTACAAGTCTAAAATCAGTACCAGTGAGCCAAAATCATGGTGTCAGCAGGCCATGCTCCTTCCAGAGACTCTAGGAGAGAATCTATCCCTTGCCTCCTCCAGCTTCTGATGGCTGCAGTATTCCTTGAATTGTGACCTCATCGTTCCAGTCTCTAGCTCACTTATCTTTTTCTCTGCTATCTGTAAGAAATCTCCATCTTCCTCTTTCTAACAAAGACACAGTGATGGCATTTAGGACCCACCTGGATAATCCAGCATAATCTAGGATAATTTCCTCATCTCAACACCGTTATCTTAATCACACCCACAGAGATCCTTTTTCCAAATAAGGTGACATCTACAAGTTCCAGAAATTAGGACCTGATGCTGTTGGAGGTCATTATTCAGCTTATTACTCTTGTTAATATATGATACTGTAAGGCATATGGGGAAAATGAAATTATGAGAAGGAGATCTAAATACAGGACTCTAGGAACCATAAACATATACAGGGAAGCAAAGAAAGAGGAGTCACTACCAGAAAGTGAGTAAAGAAAGAACAGCAGTTAGAGAAGGAGACAGTTGGGGTAGGGATGGGGGGTTGTTTCAGATTCCAAGGACATAGTACTTTTCAGAAAGGACAGCATACCAGAAAGGATTCAGAGAATCAAGGAAAGGGCTGAGAAGGAATCATTGGGTATGACTATTAGGAAAAAAAAATCTGTAAATTTGGCCGAAGTGGATTTATTTGCATGGGGGAGAGAAAGCGAAGTCGTGGTAGATTAAGGATGGAATCACTTATCTCTGTGATAATACTTTGTGTGTAGTTGTAGATAGAGGGGGAAATGGTGCAAACATTACATCTTGACAAGCTACTCCTCCACCTCTCTCTCAGTGGTATTTTCTTTGGATTCCTAACAACAAAAGCTCATCAAAGGCCCTGAACTTGCCAAGGTGTGGACATGGCCCATGATTAGAAAGGGGAAACACTGCCTCCTTCCCATGTAAATATGTTCGCTTTCCAGCTTGAGAGGTTGATGACAGAGGCTTATTCATCCTTATAATTGTTCAGTTTACTTGCTCTCTAAAGTGTAAATGACTAAAATAGTCAAGCAGTGATTTTTTTTTAAATCATTATACTCTTTTGCAATATCTTCAGGGAACTCTAAATGTTAGTTTGATTTTTTTCAAATATATAAACATTATTTAATCACCCAGCAATCATTATAGATCACAATGTACAAAGAAATGTATTGGGGATAATGTAAGACATATTAGGGATAATATAAGATTAGCGTAATATTAATGGTAACATTCCAGTGCCTTGTATGTGACAGGAACTGATTTAATACTTTATATCAACATATTTCAAAAGCTGATGACAAAGGAGACATGAGTATGATATTAGAATTATTGCCCTATTTTACAGAAAAAGGAACTGAGAGTCCCATGGCTAGGAAGTCTGAAATATGAGGCAAAGCCTATTTTCTGAACCACTATGACATTTTTTTTTTTACCAGCATCTGCAAGAAAACATCTCTAACACACTTACTTGGGACAGAAGCATAAAAATAAGCATTGTTTCAAAGTGATATAACAAAAATAAACTTTTGACTTTAAGAAAGCCTCATAATACTGAAAATCTGCATCTATTATTCATTTTCACATTTACTGATATCTACTATGTACTAGGTACTGTTGTAGAAACTGAATTTTCAAAAATGGACAAAACAAAACAAACAAACAAAAAAAACCAAAACCCTTGTTCTCATGTTCAAGTGAACTGGCTCCACCTTTCAATTTCATGCAATAATCAATGCTGTCACCCTAGTCCCAGAACTGAGTGAGATGAAGCCAGCTTTCCCCTAACTGCATGTAAGAGAACAGCATTGACTCATTGGAAGAAGAATTACAATGTATGGTAGAAACTACCACTACTCACTGCTGAAATCATCCTTCTGGGAGAAACTGTACTATACTGAACCACGGGTAAAAAATAACAGAAAAAAGAAAAAGAAAAGAAAGGAAAGGAACAGAAAGGAAAAAAGGAAAGAAGAAAGGGAGGGAGGAAGGCAGGTTGGAAGGAAGGAAGGAAGGAAGGAAAAAAGAGAGGTAGGTAGGTAGGTCACACACAGAGAATGTTTTCTTGCAACTCACTGACCTTTCAAGCATCTAAACCTATTAGTTTAGATAAGTACTAAGGTTTAGATAAGTACTGTCTTCATAATATTGAGCAACTCATTCAAAACTATTCTGGACATGTTTCCTGAGGACTGTATTACCTGACATTTAAGATCACTTTCAGTCTACTTCTTGTGACCCTGAGTAACAAATATTAGGAGTTAAGAGGACTCCGTAAAGCTCTTCGTGTTCCGCTTCCCACCCACTCACAGGAAGGAATCTAGAGAAATTTCAAAACCTCAAATACTCAGAATAAGACAGCCTACTCTCAGCCTCTACAGTAGTGAAAATGGAGCCCCAGAGCTCTGGGACCTTCTCTCTTTCACACCCTGTGATACCTCCTTATCATTGAAACTCATTTGTTCTTTATCCAAAAAGAAAACTCATCCCTTGTCTCCAGGCATGGTTACCACATAAAATGCAGGATGTTTGATGGAATTTAAGTGGCTGTCCTCCATTTTTATTTGCTGGGTTTGGCAGTATACCCAAGGTCTCTCAGTGCCTTAGGAAAAAAGGCACCATATCCGGGAAGACTTCTCCCATCACCCAGCCTATGTCAAACTGCAGTTTCTCCTCCCTCAGTAGTCCCTAACTTACTCATGTGTTAATTTTATCCATAGTATTTGTCATCATCTGAAAAGTGATTGCATTTTGTTTTTTATTCTCTGTTCTCCCCTCCTCCCACCAGGATGAAAATCCTACAAAACTATAGATATTTATCTATTTTGTTTATGCTATCCAGTGCCTGCAGTAATGCCTAGCACAGAAAATAGCTGTCAATAAACTCGTAAACTGTCGATTCATTTGATGTCAAAAATGATATTGCCATTATAATAAACATCATAGGTAAATTGAGTAATAATATCTAATCATACAAATAGCTGGTATTTACTGAGCATATAGCATCTACCGGGCAGAATACTAAGTAACTCACTTTATGTTCATAAAAATCTGATGAGGTAGGAACAATTATTCCTTTGTTACAGCTGAGCAAACTGTTGTAAGAAAAAAAAAGTAACTTGCCCCCGGTCACATAGGGTAGCATTGACATTCAAACCCAGTAGCTTGACTCTAGCTAGAGTCTGAGTTCTTTACCTGAGTCCTTTCCTTGAAAAGAATGATTTTACATAAGGACATTAAAAATAAGAAAAAGGGGTTGAATTCTTACAATAACTAATAAAGGCTTTTAAATGAATGAATTACTACCCCAGACCAAAGAATTTTATTTAGTGAATTCCTATATGTGAGAGACAGACTTAAGTCATGTTAATAGAGCATTTGATTGGAGAAGAAGATGTGGGAGTGTGGTCATAGCTGCTCATCCTTTTTTCCTAACTTTGAAACTCAGAATCTTGACTCCACTGGGCCCCAACGTATAATGGGCCAAGATATCACATACATATATTTAGGCTGTTTCTTAGAACTACATAAAGATGGTGAAGGAAATTGTAGGTCAGAACTGAAGCCACTGTATATTCTAGAGTAAAAACTATTTCCATTTTACTGACAATTAATTTGAACACAGATATATACAATCCTGGGTACAATCTGATTTAAATTTCTAGTCACTCCTTGCTAAGGAACAGGCTATACTCGTTACCAGTGACACAAAGGGAATCCCCTCTATCTTACCCATTCAGAAAGCCCTTTTCCTCCTCCTTCTGTGCAGTTTTTAACTGACACTGCTCTGTGCTGTGTTCCTTTTATATTAGGGTACTTATTGTCATTTTCACATTATTCTCAATCACTATTAAAATTTTCCAAGTTTATGTTAAGGAGTTTCTATTATTTGGTTTGAACACTAGTATACTATATCAGTATCAAGACCTAATAACAAATCATGGAAAACAGTAACCAAGGGCTGTTAACTGGTTAACTATTATTTGCTCTTTTATGGGCATGCTTTGCTTGGTCTTCTTCAATGAATCTAACCCAAAGATTGGCAATCTATAGCCAGCAGAATAAATCTAGCCAACAGCCTGTTTATGTATGGTTCTAGTACCTAGGAATGATTTTTACTAAAAAGCATTTGTAATCAATTGGATGATAGGGAACTCTAGAATTGAACTTCAGTTAAGTAAAATGTACTGAAAAAAAAAATCCATTCACGAATAGACTTGTATTATAAAAAATTGTACTCAATTAATATTATAGTTTAAATTTCATCAATAAAAACTGGAAATTTGTTTTCTATTTGCTATGTAAATACCTAGTTATTATACTCAATTTGTCCTCTTAGCCTGCAAAGCCTCAAATATTCACTGTCTGTTCTTCTACAGAAAAAGTTTGCTGATCCCTGATCTAATGCTTAGGCACTATGATCAAAAGAAGGCCAACTGGTTATTATTTTAAAAAAGGAGTATGGTTATTATTTTATAAAAGGAGTATGGTTATTATTTTATAAAAGGAGTAATACTGTTTCATCAATTATTACTTTATTTGTATTTAAATATGCTATTTTATGACATCATTTTTAAAATTCATATTTATTTGCCACACACAGGGGTTTTTTTGGGGGGGGGATTATTGCTACTGTTTATCATGTTCAAAGGATGTTCACAATTCTACCCTGTCAAGTTTGTATTGTCATACTTGACTGATTTTTACTAAAGCATTCCTTTTGGCCTTGTTTTTGATGGGTGCCAAATTATGTGCAGGGTAGTATTAAAAAATAATTTGGATCATCTAAACATATACCCCAATAAATAATCTAAATATATACCCCAATAAATAAATATATACCCCAATAAATTTGGATCATTTCTTCCTACCTACATTAATAAAAATGTTAATGATTTTTTTCTTAATTGACTACCATCTAGTTCAGAAAAAATACATATTTTTTTAATTTAATTTACTTGAAATAGAGCACAAGCAGAGGGGAGGAAGAGAGGGCGAGGGAGAAACAGGCTCCCCCCACTGAGCAAAGAGCCTGATGTGGGGCATGATCCCAGGACCTTGGGATCATGACCTGAGCAGAAGACAGATGCTTAACTGACTGAGCCACCCAGGCACCTGAGAAAAAGAACATTTTGAACAAAGAACTTGCTGAAGAAAACTTGTAAAAATATCTATTTATACACTAAGGAATCCCTTTAGTTGATCCCAAGGAAAGTATGCAGCATCCTTAATGGAACTCTAACGACATAGTTGTGATTTTTTCCATATTAAACATTTTTTTTTTAAGCTGTCCCCTCCCCCCCTTTTTTTGGTCGACCTTGAATCGACAAGTGGGAAAGGAACAATAGGAGTGGCTGCATCCCCAAAGTTCTGTCTAAAGGTTGTCTTTGGATTTAGTCAAGTTAGCTTTATGGAGCAAGTAAGTTCAGCATGGACTTCGGGCTGTTTATTCATCACTTAATAATCCACTGAACAGCACCTTTACTGAGAGTTCATTGTGAGCATCAAGACAACAGTTTCTGTTTCAGTGGAAATTGTAGTTAATTTAATCCTGTTCTGCCACAGTTAACTGTAGGAGAAACTATAGTTCAAGCGAATATAGTTAGGTGTCTCTCTTTGTTTACCTACATTGCTTTCACCTTTTAAAGTCACCAATATCATTGCTTCTTAGATACCAAAGATTTAGAGTACAGCCCTGCCATTCCTGCCTTAGCTTCTGGAAGTCAGAACCTACTCTTCAAGACACCATTACAGCCTTTCCCATGGCTCACATCTCTAGGACATTCCCCACAGCACCCAAAAACCAAGACTCCCCTTTTATTGCTCTGTTTTACCTTTTTCCCATTTCATTCTTTCAGGCTCAGATTGAGTATAAGAATGTCAAACTACCACTTTAGAAAGGGTACTAACTTCTCAGACTTCTAAATGAGCATAATAGCTAACAGTGATCAGTTCTGGCACTTACTTGTTCTGTTCTATACACTTAACCTGATTAACTCATTTCCCTCTGACTGTAACCTCATACAGTGAGCAGTATTATTCTAACTTTTGAAGATGAGGAAACAGGCACAAAGAATTTAAATAACTTGCCCACAGCTGTCTGCTGAGAAGTGGAAGAGCCAGGATACAAAGCCAGCTGGACTGGCCTATAGCGTCTAATCTCTCCATTGCCTCTAACAAGTAGATCATGCATAGATTTTAAGAGTTGATCAGCCAGAGGGAGTCTTCTAAATTTGTCTTCACCCCAAACAGGAGCTACTTTGAGGAGGGAAATTTTGAATTAAGCGTGAGGGGACGGGTATCCTTCCTTATGGGGGAAAGACACTTTTAGTAAAAAGATATCAACACTGGTCAGTGTTGAATCTGGAAGCCCTTTCATAAAGGAGTTCCATTCATAAAAGAGGCCCGTTTCTTGAAAAGTTAGAAATGAACAACCTTTTAGGCTTTGGTGCCTTGGCTTGGCTCACTTTGTTCCTCTGCATGATCCACTGGGGCTCTCACCTCAGGTGGTTTTTCACAAAAGTAAGAGGATAATCCAAGACTAGGTTGTGGCCAGGTTGAAATGTTACCAAGTCCAGCTAGGACTTGTGACTCTCCCGCTCTAGTCAGAGGCCAAGTCCTTCAGAGAAATCCATTCCTGTCACATAAAGAGAAAAAAGCTGGAGCCAGTTGGCCAGTTATCCAGGGTTTTCTGAGCTAAAAAGCCCTTCAAATGTGGGATGTCATGTCAGACTAGGCTACTGAGAATTAATACATGAATAAAACTGCCAGAACGAATTTTTGGTTTTGACTTTTGTACATATGTCTGTGCCTGTCCTCCAGAAGCTGCGTTGAATGTGTCAAAAGAAGCCTTTAATTGTGAACTCCTAATAAATGACTATAAATGAGTTGCAAGAACAGTGTCCATGGCATTCCTAAGCTTTCTGGCATCCCCTTTCCATTCCCTCGCATGCATGGGCTCTGAGACTGACTGGCTTAGATTCTGAAAGAATAGAAATAATGTGACCCCTCCAAAGGGGTGACAAAGGGAGTAGTATCTTCATGTGCCCCAAATGACAAAAATCTATACCCCACAGGAATGTAACAGGGATGGACATAGGGTGAATTTGGTTATTATCACCAGATGCCAATCATTCTTGCCTATTTAGGAAGGAGAGTTTTAACTTCAGGGATGGCTTTTCAGATTTTGACCTGTTACACATAATTCTTTACTATTTACGCTTTTATGTTTAATTGATATTTGATGTTCAATTTGAATAAGCTAGTTAACAGGATAGTAAAGTGCACAGAGAGGTTTGCCTGTTTGTATGCTTTGTCTTTCTGTTTGCAAATACCAGTCTCCATTCTCCATATATAAAGCAATTTAGAAGATTATTTGAAAGAGATTTTCCAGGACATCAGAGATGGCAAGAACTTTTCGGAAATCCCAGATATTCTATGAAAATGTACTTTATGTTACAATGTACAGAATAGAATCCACCAGCTGCCCAAAGACATACCTCCTGTAGGATACAGCTTGACTTCTCTAATGACTGGACTAAGGGCAGATAGGAAGACTGTTGCAGGGGTGATGAATGCTGCATCAGTCTTACAAGAATTCAAGGAGAGTAGAGGGGGCATGATTTCAGAGCTCCTTGGAAGTCCTTGTTTCTTTCCTTCCTTTTTTCCTATTTTTAACTCCTTCCTTCCTTCCACTCTTACTGTTGTTATTGTGGAGAAAGTAAAACATTTGAAATTTGGGTTAAAAATCCTGGCTTTGCAAAAGAAAGAGAGAGAAAGGAAGAAAGAAAAGGAGAGAAAGACAGACAGACAGACATAAGTCAGTTCTGGGTTTGCCATTTCTATTTGCTAGGGTCTTTCTCATATGTAAAATAGGAATGATATTCACTTTTCAGGTTACTTGTGAGGATTACATGGAACATTTGGGAAGCTGAAGATAGCCTGATGCTTACTCTCAACAATTTAAGCCACTAAATCTGGAAACCTCTTTAATTTTGAAGGAAAAGCCTTTTGATTAGAGATAAAAAGTGCTAAAGTGATAAAATGATGTACTATATGGTGACTAACATAACAATAATAAATAAATAAATAGATAAAATAAAGTAGTAATCAAGCTAGGGTTTTTTCCTTTCTTTTGCTATCTACATTTTAAAGAGATTGTAAAGATAACATATTAATGTAGTATTTTAAAGTATATTATTTTTTTCAAAGATTTATGTTATTAAATAGCAAATAAATCACTAGGAAAGGAGCAGAAGGGATATAAAGTTAAGGCAATAAAAACTACCAGTATTTATTGAGCTCTTATCCTTGCCAAATATTGTTCTAAATATTTTTCATGTGTGAATCCATTCCATCTCACAACTTGATGATGTTAGATATTATTATTTCCATTATACAGGCAAGGAAACTGACTAGCCCAAGGTCATAAAGCTAATAAATAATAGGTCTGGATTCAAGCCCAGGAATTCTGGATCCAGAGCAATACACCCTTATCAGGACATACATGCTTAGTCTTCAGTTCCAAGATACTGACTAATCAAATGGAATAGTTATACCAGGAGTATTTTATTCAACTTGAAAGTCATCCTTTGGTGACCAACTGATCTTAGATTTAAGTCTATACTGCATATTCTGAAAAGGGGAATTTGTGATTGTCTTGTTTATTCATAATCACATAATTTTAGAGCTCGAAAATATAGGTACCATCTAGCCAACTTCCTAATTTTACTGGTAGAGAAATTAAGAGTCTTGACTGTAGTTACAGAGTTAATTAGTAGCAGATCCCATACAAAAATTTGGGATTCCTAACCTATTTTCCAGTTCAGGACTCTTCTTTATTGTACTGTATTATTTTGTTTTATTTTTGTATTCTTTTACCAACCTTTCCCTATTTCTCCAACCCTACCCTCCAGCAACTGGCAACCATTTTCTATTCTCTCTTAAGAGGAGTTTGATTTATTATTATCTTTTTTAGATTCCATTTATAAGTGATACCATGCAATATTTCTATTGTCTTTCTCAGTCTGACTTACTTCTCTTAGCATAATGCCCTCAAGGTCCATCCATGTTGTTGCAGATGGCAGAATTTCCTTCTTTCTCATGGCTGAATAATATTCCATTGTGTTTGTGTGTGTGTGTTTGTGTGTGTGTGTGTGTGTGTGTGTGTGTGTGTGTGTGTGTGTGTACCACATCTTCCTTATCAATTTATTTATTGGACACTTAGGTTGTTTGTATATATTAGCTATTATGAATAATGCTGCAATAAACATGGGAATACAGGTATCTTTTCAAGATAGTATTTCATTTCCTTTGGATATATACCCAGAAATGGGATTGTGGGACCATACAGTGGCTGTATTTTTAATTTTTTGAAGACCCTCCATACTGTTTTCCATATGAGTATACCAATTGTATTCCTATCAAGAGTGCACAAGGATTCCCTTTTCTCCACATCTTCACTAATGCTTGTTATCTCTTGTCTTTTGATGATAGCCATTCTAAAAGGTAAGGTGTGATGTCTTATCCTGGTTTTGATTTGCAGTTCCCTGATGGTTAGTGATATTGAACACCTTTCCATGTACTTCTTGAGCATTTGTATGTCTTCTTAGAGAAATGTCTATTCAGATTTTCTGCCCATTTTTTAGTCAAATTGTCGGGTGGTTGTTGTTTGCAGTCGAGTCATATGAGTTTCTTATGTATTTTGGACATTAACCTATTATATAATGATTTGCAAATATTTTCTCCCATTCTTTAAGTTGCCTTTTCATTTTGTTGATGGTTTCATTTGCTGTGAAGAAGCTTTTTAATTTGATGTAGCTGCATTTACTGATTTTTGCTTTTGGTATCAAATCCAAAAATCGTTGCCAAGGCCAATGTCAAGTAACTTACCCTCTATGTTTTCTTCTAGGAGTTATATGATTTCAGGTCTTAAGTTCAAGTCTTTGTCTGTTTTGAGTTTGTTTTTGTGTATGGTGTAAGACAGAGGTCCAGTTTCATCCTTTTGCATGTGTCTGTCCAGTTTTCCCAGTACCATCTATTAAAGAGACTGACTGTCCTTTCTTGGTTCCCTTGCTGTAAGTTAATTGACCATATATTCATAGGTTTGTTTCTGAGATCTCTATTCTGTTCCGTTGATTTTTGTGTCTGATTTTTAATACCAACATCATACTGTTTTGATTACTATAATTTTGTAATATAGTTTGAAATCAGGAGGTGTTATGCCTCAAGATTTGTTTCTCTTTCTCAAGATTGCTTTGGCTATTTGGGGTCTTTTGTGACTTTACACATATTTTAGAGGACTGCCTTTTCTTTCTGGAAAATGCCATTGGAATTTTGATAGGGATTGCACTGAATCTGTAAATTGCTTCAGGTACCATGGACATTTTAGCAATATTTATTCTTCCAATCCATAAACACAGAATATTTTCCATTTATTTGTATCTTCTTCAATTTCTTTCATCAATATTGTATAGTTTTCACTGAACAAACTTTCCACCTTCTTAAATTTACCCTATTTTATTCTTTTTGATGTAATTATAAATGGGATTTTTTGTTTGTTTGTTTTTTTAAAGATTTTTATTTATTTATTTGACAGATAGAGATCACAAGTAGGCAGAGAGGCAGGCAGAGAGAGAGAGGGGGAAGCAGGTTCCCTGCTGAGCAGAGAGCCCGATGTGGGGCTCGATCCCGGACACTGGGACCATGACCTGAGCCGAAGGCAGAGGCTTTAACCCACTGAGCTACCCAGGCGCCCCAATGGGATTGTTTTCTTTTTTCTTTTGATGGTTCCTTATTTGTGTATAGGAATGCAACAGATTTTTGTATGTTGATCTTGTATCCTGAAACATTAAATTTATTTACTAGTTCTAATAGTTTTTAGTACAGTCTTTGAGGTTTTCTGCATATGTTATCTGCAAATAGGGACAGTTTTGCCTCTTCCTTTCTGATTTGGATGTCTTTTATGTATTTTTCATTATGATTTGCTCTGGCTAGAGTTTCCAGTACTGTGTTGAATAAAAGTGGTGAGAATGGGCATCCTTGTATTGTTCTGATCTTAGAGGAAAAGTTTTTAACTTTTCAGCATTTAGTAGGATGGTATGTATGCATCTGTCATATATGGACTTTATTATGTTAATATACATTCCCTCTATACCCGGGTTGTAGATATTCTACTGTATTCTAATAATAATGATAGTGAAGCCTCACTGTGTTGTGTTAAGCCATTGATTTATGTTTTCCTGTGTAATCTTTCCCAAGATCTTATTGGATATTTTAATATTTGTTTTATAGGTGAGGAACTTATATGGCCTATGGGTCTATGCGTATGTATATGATCCAAGGTTCACACTATAAGCTGTACTTTAATGGAATCATATTTTATAGATCAGATTTATTATTTAATTTAAATAAATGAAGACCTAAAAGACTCCTGTCTAGTTTTGTTTCAGGTTATTTGATGTAGCTCTCTCTTAAATTCACTGAGTAGTAGTTCATCTCTCTGTAAGACTAAATTGAGAACATAGTAATCTATGCTTCCTGTTGGTGTTCCTTATTTACAAAAGAAAAGAGAATGAAGCAGAAGGTTCCCCAAACTAAAAAAACTTTTCTTCTAAGTGAAAATCCTTTTCAAAGGTACTAGAACCTATTTTTAGTTTCATGATTCACTTCAAGAGCCTTTGTTATTTAGAAAGCAAATATTAGGAGCAGAGCTGAATGTCGTAGTGTATGCAACAAAGTCTAGCTGGTATCTGTGTGCTTTTCAAACACATGAATCTGACCACCATTTTGCAGGAGGTGGGAAGTTTTTCACTGTATTTGGTTTCTCCATAAAGAGGGCAAAATGGCAGCTGTAATTAAGATGCAGTGCAGCATCCTGTGATAATTTTTGCAAATAATACAGGCTTATCTGTTTTGGCCTTTGCTTTTGTATATTATTATATACATATATTGTATATACATATACATATATGTACATATATAATGTACATATACATATATATACATATATAATGTATATTATAATATACATATAATATACATATATAATGTATGTATATACATATATACATAATATACATATACATATATAATGTATATTATAATATTTGTATATTGTATATTATTGTATATATTGTATTTTCTCCACTCTAACCATCCACTTCAATTAACTGATTATCAAATGATCTATTAATGTGGCATTCAAAAGATGCTTTCCACCTATAATCCAGGGGAACATACTGGATTTATATACAGATACTTTGAAGACATTTAACATTACATGCAAATTAAAGTTAAATAATTGTTATTTAATGATTATTAAATAAACCAATTATAAATGAAAATAATAGTTTGTATTAATAAATTAATATCAAAGTGCAAAGCATCTGGACAACTGAAACTCTAAAGACGAAGTACAAAACAATGCAGGCTGAACATTTAAACTAACTACATTGACAATTCCTATTCATGTTTAAGTAAAAAGCACACTATAGAATCTTAGAGACCTTGAGAAAAGCTTATAATGAACATTTATTTCAACCTATTACCCAGTGCCAAAACCATGATTACATCATCCACCTCAGAAGGTCTGTTCATCTTTCCTTGATTATTTACAAGTTATACCTCACAAAATGTGCTGAATTTTTGAGGACCTTTTATTGTTTTTGAAAATTTTCTTTATATTGAATAAAAGTTACTTTGATAATTTTTATCAAATAAACTTTGGTAATTAATTTCTCTTCAGCAGTTCTGTTCTGGCTTCTGAGGCTGCATATCTAATCTTTCTGATGTAACAGCTGCTCAGAGCTTTTAATATACAATGAATATAGTTTCCCTATAACTCCATCCTCTGTGACCACCACCACCACCAATTTTCCAGGTTGAGCAGCCCAAATTCCTTCAGTTGCTCCTTGAAAGGCATGGTTTTCAAAAATTTAGCCACTATAACAAATTATTGGCAACTGTCTACTTTATGACTTTTCATAAATCCCAAACCTTACAATATATTAATTCATAATAGAATATATGCTTCAGATATGATGTGACCAATACACAGATCAATAAGACTTGTTTAGTCTTATTCTACGTGATATATTTTCATGACAGCAAATTAAAATTGTTATTCTTGAACAATATTTTAGGAAGACAAATTTCCCTCCATCTGAACTCACTTAATCCCTTAACTGCATGCCTCACTTTAATATATTTTAGGAGTAGCCCAGGAGTTAAAATCAGAAGACCTGACCTTGAGTTCAGCCAGCAACTTATTAGATGTGTGACTTTGAGCAAGTTGTTTATCTTGTTTCACAGTTTATTTATTAAAAAGTGAATATGTAACAATATGGCATTTTTTGCTAGGTATTGAATAGAATATATATGAGTAAATGATAGTGTTTCATTTAGCTCTCTCATCAGCCCTATGAGGTTAGGCTATTATTAGTCACATCTAATAGACAAACAAAGCTCTGTCTTGAGAAGTTCAGTGAATTGCCCAAGATGACCAAGCATGTAGGTCAACGCTGGAGGTCAGACCCAGTTCTAATTCCAAGTTAAGTTCTCTTTCAACTGAACCATTACAGGGAGTAGTAATGGGCCCATCCTGGGTTGATCGCCTATGGAACAGTCTTTGTAACAGAAGAATTGTCTGTTTAGGTGGTAGAGACATTCCCTAGCCACTCCAAAGAGTTAAGCATTAGACCAGAGCCTTCTTTGAAGGACACTTTTTAATCTCTCAGATTGTTTCCATGGGTAAGTTTGCCATAAACATTACACATCAATGGATCATGATTGCAAAGTTTTTGTATATAGGCATTTGGAATTTCTCTGATTCTGTAAGTGGATTGAAATGGAAACTTGGAGCATTGATAGGCATTTTAACCTTTACATTTTTTGTGGAAGATGAGTTATGTAGGCAACAAAATGTTGGTATTTACTTTTTTTTTTAATTTTTTATTTTTTCAGCGTAACAGTATTCATTATTTTTGCACCACACCCAGTGCTCCATGCAATCTGTGCCCTCTACAGTACCCACCACCTGGATCTCCCAACCTCCCACCCCCCACCCCTTCAAAACCCGCAGATTGTTTTTCAGAGTCCATAGTCTCTCATGGTTCACCTCCCCTTCCAATTTACTTTTTAATTAGCTTTTCTGGAACAAGCTCACCTTTTCATTTAATCTTCAAAAATTTCTTGGTTGCCTATAGTTATATGGTTTTACATTTTCTGAACCAGAGACATTATTAAAATATCCACTGATGCTTTGTGCCTTAGTGCTTTAGTTTCTTTTTCACTTTTAGTAAATTGGTAATATTTTTAAGTTTATTAGAGCTATTTTGTCTACTATGTCAATGCAGTTTTGTTCTTGTTTTTATTTTATGTGAGTTTTTTTTTGCTTTGTCTACGCACACACACATCCTTGCTTATTTTTTAGTGCTTCCCAGTCCATTGTTTTTTCTTGTCCAGTGGCTATTAGCATTTTGCCTTTTTCAAAAATCACTGTCCATTTTAAATAGATTTTTTAAAAAGAAATTCTTATATTTGTTTTTCTTAATATTTTACTAAATGAAGAGTGTTCTGTCACATATCTAGCAACTCATTTACCAAGATTGCTTTCTCATCATCTCCCCAAAGCAGGTTTTCCTCAGGATTTCATATTACCTCAAAGAATCAGAAATGACTGGACAGAAAACTTATCAGAAAAAGAAAATGGTCATTATGTAACTCCTTTTAAAGCCCCAATAAATTGCATTATTGGCAGTGTAAGAAAAAAATCTGTTGATGATGACATTATAACAAACTGGGAATATTGCCATTTTGATTGATACTACTACTAGATAGTCATAAGTAGTATCAGTCCTGGAAACTGTGATTCTCAGGTTGAATCTGGAAATAAAAATCTAAAATTTCTATTATTTTCCTAATTCTCAGGCTGATATTTTAAAAAAAATTGTAAAACAGATTTGGCTATTTGACAGTAGTAGCACCATAGTTCTAGATCATATAGTTCCACTTAGAGAAATATGATGCTTTCAGGACAAAATTTTGACACAGAGCTTAGCTATTTAAGGTGTATGATATCCTACATTTGGAGAGCATATTTTAATTTACAGATATTGCTTTGATAGTGGCAGCAACCTTAAGAGCTTTGCAAAGAGCACACCCTATTTTTTTTTTAAAGATTTTATTTATTTATTTGACAGACAGAGATCACAAGTAAGCAGAGAAGCAGGCTGAGAGAGAGAGGAGGAAGCAGACTCCCTGCTGAGCAGAGAGCCCGATTTGGGGCTCGATCCCAGAACCCTGGGATCACGACCTGAGCCGAAGGCAGAGGCTTTAACCCACTGAGCCACCCAGGCACCCCAAGAGCACACCCTATTAATCCCAATTTAATGCTGAAGAAAGTGGAGGTCAGAGGGTCTGAACAACTCACCAAAGGACAGACAGTTAATTAGAGGAAGATCCAGGTCTCTGGATTCCTAGTCCATGTTATTTTTATTTGAATTGAACCATTGTTAAATTGCTGATCCTAGAACATTTTTGAGCCAATCAAAAGTATAAATTTGTATGATTTCTCAAATGAGCTTCCTACAATAAATGTTAGTTTTTGTTGGTTTTTTATTGTGGGAGGGGATGAAGTAGGAGGAAATAGTTTTGAATTTTATAAAAGTTGCTAATTAGTTTGAAAATATTAG
This sequence comes from Enhydra lutris kenyoni, assembly GCF_002288905.1. NCBI lineage: Eukaryota > Metazoa > Chordata > Mammalia > Carnivora > Mustelidae > Enhydra > Enhydra lutris. Next base: position 48,152,979 of record NW_019154101.1, read on the forward strand.
GCAAACATGTAACTTAATTTCATGTACTCTTTCCTCCTACAAAGAAGAGTTCAGTTAATTGTGATAATTATTAAAACCAAAAAATAACAAATGGTGTTGGAAAAAACTAGACAGTTACATGCAAAAGAAAGACCACTTTCTTATACCATACACAAAAATAAATTCAAAATGGATTAAAGACCTAAATGTGAAACCTGAACCCATAAAAATCCTAGAGGAGAACACAGGCAGTAACCTCTTTGACATCAGCGATAGCAAAGCAACTTCTTTCTAGATATGTCTCCTAAGGCAAGGGAAATAAATGTAGGAATAAATTGTTCACTCTACATCAAATGAAAAAGCTTCTGCATAGCGAAGTAAATAATCAACAAAACTAAAAGGCAACCTATGGAATTGGAGGAGATATTTGCAAATGACATATCTGATAAAGGGTTATATCCAAAATCTATAAAGAACTTTTTTTTTTTAAGATTTTATTTATTTATTTGACAGAGATCACAGGTAGGCAGAGAGAGAGGAGGAAGCAGGCTCCCTGCTGAGCAGAGAGCCTGATGCGGGGCTTGATCCCAGGACCCTGGGATCATGACCCAAGCCGAAGACAGAGGCTTTAACCCACTAAGCCACCCAGGCAACCCTATAAAGAACTTCTAAAACTCAACACCCAAGTAATGAATAATCCAATTAAAATAGGCAGAACACACAGACTTTTTTTTTTTTTTCCAAAAAATACATATAGATGGCCACCAGACACATGAAAAGATGCTCAACATCACTCATCATCAGGGAAATACTGATCAAAACTACAATGAGATATCACTTCACACCTGTTAGAATGGCTAAAATCAACAATATAAGAAACAACAGGTGTTGGTGAGGATGCGGAGAAAGGGGAACCCTCTTTTACTGTTGGTGGGAATGCAGACTGGTGGAGCCACTCTAGAAGACAGCATGGAGGTTCCTCAAAAAGTTAAAAATAGAACTACTCTATAATCCAGAAATTGCACTACTAGGTATTTACCCAAAGAATACAAAAATACTGATTTGAAGGCATACATGTACCCTGATATTTATGTTTATAGCAGCATTATTTGTAACAGCCAAATTATAGAAACAGCTCAAGTGTCCATCAACTGATGAATGGATAAGAAGATATATCTATATCTAGGTATAGATATATCCACAGTGGAATATTGTTCAGCCATAAAAGAATGAAATCTTGCCATTTCCAATGACATGGATGAAGCTAGAGTATTGTGCTAAGTGAAATAAGTCAGTCAGAGAAAGACAAATATCATATGAATTTAATTATATGTGGAATTTAAGAAACAAATGAACAAAGGGGGAATAAAGAAAGAGAGAAAGACAAACCAAGAATAAGACTCTTAACTATAGGAAACAGACTGATGGTTATCAGAGGGGAAGTGGTGGGGGATGGGTTAAATAGGTGATGGGGATTAAGGAGTGTGCTTGCTGTTATGAGCACAGAGTGTTGTATGCAGGTGTTGAATCACTGAATTGTATACCTGAAACTAATATTACACTGTTTGTTAACTAACTGGAATTTAAATTAAAACTTAAAAAAAAAAAAAAAACAACTGAGAAGTAACAATTTCCATAAGTAAGGTCTGGATGTTTATGGTACATATGCTGTGTTTAGCTATAAAGTATTTTAATGAAGGTTCAACCCCAAGCAGATTTGACAGCACCTTTCTGAACCATGAATCCCTAACTATGTCCAGCTAGCCATCTTTCAGAGTGTCAACAGGTCTGTACCTCTGCAGAAAAAATCAGAGAAACAAATCTACTCATCATTTCTAGATTAGTCAATTTGAAATGGGACTATGAAGAAGTAAAAGTATCAATTTTGTGGTCAAACTTCATTATCAAAGCAGGCCATGCTGTGCTAAGAAATTTCAAAATTTACAAACCTTTGGGCTTAGCAAATGGGTATGAGGAAGATACATCATCAACCTATGTTGCCAATGAAATATTTAATCCAGATACCCACTTGCACTCCGATATTCCTGAAGCTAGTTTATTTCTTTTTATATCTGAAATTCTGCCGCCTTCTGAACTCTATCTCTGATTGATTGCTTTTAAATTTTAGTAGTAATCGGAATGGAAAGTCAATAAACTTAATGAAATTGAGAAGGAGATTGTGGGAAGAGTTCTAATCTAGGAAATTGTCCCCATTCAGTCAGGAAATGGAGATTCTTGATCTAAAGGGAATGCGTGCTCCCAATCAGGTGACAGAGATTTTGTTGCTCTGTTGCTTGAGACACTCCCTGTGCAGTGCCTTCCCTCTAATCCATCTGCCATCTCTGTCTTCAGAGAGCAATTTTAACAAAACACTCTGGCCTGCATGTAGCAGTGGAGAAGCCTTTCCTCTTTAATCAGTTATTTAAGTGTGTCTTGCTCCCCGACCAGCAGGGTCACGCGTTCTCCATTCTTAATGCCAGAAAGATGTCTTTATTTGTAAACAGCATGTTCCAGGAAGCTTCATACACCTGCCATCAATAAAGCATCACTCTGTACCTTGGAAGCTGATGATTCAATGGTGTTTGTTCTCTTTCTTTTATTGCTGTTTATGGAGGACTATTGTACAAAGAAAATTAAAGCCTTAAAAAGCAAAACAGTTCTGCCAATACCGCATTGATAAAAACTGTGCTACTTATCTCTGTTTGCCTCAAGGTTCACCCAGGATTCTTACCTAGTTAGTCTTGGTGGAAACTCTGATTTGGTGTTTTGAAGGACAAATCGTGCCTTATAGCCAGAGCAGGCAGAATATTATTAATGGTTAAGAGTGAGGGCTTTGAAGTAGACCACCTGCATTTGAATGCTAACAGCACAACTTACTAGCTGTATGGCCATGGGCAAGTTCCCTAACATCTGTGCCTCAAATTCCCCATCTACAAATGGATATAATAATAGTATCTACTTAATAGAAATTGTATGAGGATTCTATAGATTAGTAAATGCCAAGCTCTTAAATAGTGAATAGCACATGGACCTGTCACTGTCATCATTTCAGGTGCCCAACTATCCCAGTGTTAATATATTAGAGAGGTAACACCTCTGTGTAAGCATGCTCATGGTGGCCTCTCATGGATGGTGGCCACAGAGGTTATAAATCAAAGATCACCTCGGCTCTTCATTTAGTGTAAGCAGCACAATGTACTGAAAGAGCTCTATTCTGGAGGCGAAAAAAAAAAAAACAGATTTTAGTCCATGTTTGCTATTAACTCAGGGAGGTTACTTTATCTTTTGTCCCAGCTTTTTGAACTATAAAAGTAAGGAAATTTTTCCAAGTCCTATATTGACTTACTATGCTACAATTACTTGACCTTTGAGGGGGAAAAAGAAAACCTACATAAACTGGAAATAATTTATTCAGTGAACATTTGCATACAGTTGTGGGTATGGAGAATGATGCCCTCCTGGAGTTACATTTTAGAGAAGGGAATTCATCACTCAATAATAGACTAACAGATAACAAGAAAATTCCAGGCTGTGCTATCAGGAAATTAACACATGGTGAAGGGACATGGAGGGAAGATTACATTAGTTTGGGTGGGAAGGAAAGTTGTCTTTGAGGTGTCTTAATTTGAGAGCTAAAGGGTAAGAATCAGCCATATAAAGACTAGTGGAAGAGCATCCCAAGCAGAGGGAACAATGGTTCAAGGCCTAAGACAGGAACTCATGTAGAATATTTGGGAACAAGGGGAAAACAAAGAACATAGGAGAGAGTGGAAAGCAGGGCAGAATCCTGTAATCTTCATAGTCATGGTAAGGAGTTAAGGTTTTATCCTTAATATGACGGAAGCCACTGGGCTGTTTTAAACAGGGGGGATTGATGACTCATTCTGATTTATAGTTTATAGTATATATTTTAAAATGAAGACTGGTTCTAGAAACCTCACTGAAAGAGGAAGTTATAATTTCCTGACTAGAGGAATGAATTGATTACTTATTAATTCATTGGTTATGAGTTCTTATCTCAATTTAGGTCTTCAATGAGAACATTTGGGAAGGTCCTATGATTCACAATTGACTCCTTTAATATTGGAAAAATAAGAATCAAAATATTTTCTCACCCTGAGTTTGGAGGTATGACAAACAGATTACAGCTATGAAAACTTTTTGGGTTTCTTTAAGGATAATGTATCCCACACATTTCTGATTCAATGTTATGAAGTATTCCATATTTCTGGGGGAATTGGGGGGGGGAAGTCAAGGACTTGACATCTGCATTATCTGCATTATCTTGACATCTGCATTAGCAAGTCATTAAAAATATAGACTCAGGAGTCAAACTATCAAGTCAGTATTTCTGCAATGCTGAAAAAATTACATAACCCTATTTGTAAAATGGTAAAATGGTAATGATAATAGTACCTAACTCATAAAGTTACTGTGACTATTAAATAAAGCCCATATAAAGTACTAAGAACAGTAACTTGTACTTATTAAGTGCCCAGTTAATAACCACTAGTCCTTTTGGGATCTCCAACTTGCCCACCCCATTCCTATTTTGGGGGACTCCAATAGTGCTGTGTTTGTGGATGTCCCACCATCCACTGTGGAAGCTGGGGACATGGTTTTCTCTCTCTCCCACCTCTGGCAACCAAATATATGTGACCTAATTTAGATCAGAATTAATATGGTACAAAGATGATGGAATTACTTGATTTTATTCACATTTAGGTTGTTGTTGCTACTTTTTTTTTATTATGATATATTAGTCACCATACACCAATGTTATAGTACATCATTAGCTTTATGTAGTGTTCCATGATTCATAGTTTGCATGTAACACATGCAGTCTGTGCCCTCCTTAATACCCATCACCAGGTTCACCCATTCCCCCATCCCCCCCCCTTCTAAACCCTCAGTTTGTTTCCTGGAGTCCATAGTTTCTCATGGTTCTTCACCCACTCCAGTCCCACCCCCCAACTTCATTTTTCCCTTTCTTCTCCTAATGTCCTCCATGCTATTCCTTATTTTCCACAAATAAGTGAAGCCATGTGATAATTGACTTTCTCTGGTTGACTTATTTCACTTAGCATAATTTCCTCTAGTCCCATCCATGTTGATGCAAAAATTGAGTATTCATCCTTCTGATGGCTGAGTAATATTCCATTGCATATATGGACTGCATCTTCTTTATCCATTTGTCTGTTTAAGGGCATCTTGGCTCTTGCCACAGTTTGGCTATTGTGGACATTGCTGCTGTGAACATTGGGGTACAGGTGGCCCTTCTTTTCACTACATCTGTATCTTTGGGGTAAATACCCAGCAGTGCAATTGCTGGGTCATAGGGTAGCTCTATTTTTAATGTCTTGAGGAACCTCCACACTGTTTTCCAAAGTGGCTGCACCAACTTGCATTCCCATTAACAGTATAAGAGGGTTCTCCTTTCTCCGCAACTTCTCCAACACTTGTTTCTTGTCTTGTCAATTTTTGCCATTTTAACTGGTGTGAGGTGGTATCTCAATGTGGTTTTGATTTTGAATCTCCCTGATGGCTAATGATGATGAACGTTTTCTCTTGTGTCTGTTAGCCATTTGTATGTCTTCTTTAGAGAAGTGTCTGTTCATTTCCTCTGCCCAGTTTTTTACTTGATTATTTGTTTTTTGGGTGTTGAGTTTGAGAAGTTTTTTATAGATCTTGGATATCAGCCAAATGAAAGTCTGTAGTGTCATTTGCAAATATATTTTCCCATTCCCTGGGTTGTTTCTTTGTTTTGTTGATTGTCTCCTTTGCTGTGCAGAAGATTTTTATCTTGATGAAGTCTCAAAAGTTCATTTTAGCTTTTGTTTCCCTTGCCTTTGGAGATGTGTTTTGAAAGAAGTTGCTGTGGCTGATGTCTAAGAGGTTACTGCCTATGTTCTCCTCTAGGATTTTGATGGATTCCTGTCTCACATTGAGGTCTTTCATCCATTTTGAGTTTATCTTTGTGTATTGTGTAAGAGAATGGTTGAGTTTCATTCTTCTGTATATAGCTGTCCAATTTTCCCAGCACCATTTATTTAAGAGACTTTTTTCCATTGGATATTTTTTCCTGCTTTGTCAAAGATCACAGAGTTGAGAGTCTGTATCTGGGCTCTCTATTCTGTTCCATTGATCTATGTGTCTGTTTTTGTGCCAGTACCATGCTGTGTTGGTGATCACAGCTTTGTAGTATAGCTTGAAATTAGGCAATGTGATGTCCCCAGCTTTGTTTTTCTTTTTCAGCATTTCCCTGGTGATTCAGTGTCTTTTCTTGGTTCTATATAAATTTTAGGATTGTATGTTCCAGTACTTTGAAAAATGCCATTGGTATTTTGATCAGGATGGTGTTGACAGTATAGATTGGTCTGGGCAGCTTAAACATTTTATCAATGTTAATTCTTGCAATCCATGAGCATGGAATGATTTTCCATCTTTTTTGTGTCTTCAATTTGTTTCATGAGTGTTCTGTAGTTCCTCAAGTATAGATCCTTAACTTCTTTGGTTAGGTTAATCCCAAAGTAACTTAAGGTTTTTGGTGCTATTATAAGTGGAATCAACTCTCTAATTTCTCTTTTTATGGTTACATTGTTAGTGTATAAGAAAGCAACTGATTTCTGTGTATTGATTTTCTATCCTGCCACATTACTGAATTGCTGCATGAGTTCTAGTAATTTGGGGATGGAGTCTTTTGGGTTTTCCATATGAAGTATCATGTCATCTGCAAAGAAACCTGAATATACAAACTTTACCCCTTAAAGATCTGAAGAATCAACAGCAAATTAAACCCAAACCATGCATGAGAAGGGAAATAATTAAGATTAGAGCAGAGATCAATAGATTAGAAACCAGAAATACAGTAGAGCAGATCAACCAAAAAAGAAGCTGGTTCTTTGAAAGAATTAATAAGATTGATAAACAACTGGCCAGACTTATCTAAAAGAAAAGAGAAAGGACCCAAATTAATAAAATTATGAATGAAAGGGGAGAGATCACAACTAACACCAAGGAAATAGAAACAATCATCAGAAATTATTGTAAACAGTTATATGCCAATTAAGTTAAGCAACATGGAAGAAATGGGTACATTCCTTGAAACCTAGAAACTACCAAGACTGAAATAGGAAGAAGTTGACAACCTGAATAGACTGATAACCAGTAACAAGATTGAAGCAGTGATCAAAAATCTCCCAAAAACCAAGAGACCAGGGCCTGTTGGATTCCCTGGAGAATTCTACCAAACATTCAAAGCGGAAATAATACCTATTCTCCTAAAGCTGTTTCAAAAAATAGAAACAGAAGGAAACTTCCGGACTCTATGAGGCCTGCATGACCTTGATCCCAAAACCAGGCAAAGACCCCATCAAAAAGGAGAATTTCAGACCAATGTCCCTGGTGAATATGAATGCCAAAATTCTCAAAAAGATCCTAGCTAATAGGATCCACCAGTACTTTAATAGGATTATCACCACGACCAGATGGGTTTTATCCCTGGGATGCAACGGTGGTTCAACATTCACAAATCAGTGTGATAGAACACATAAGTAAGAGAAGAGACAAGAACCACATGGTCCTCTCAATTGATGCAGAAAAAGCGTTTGAGAAAATAAAGCATCCTTTCCTGAATAAAACTCTTCAGATTATAGGGATAGAGGAACATTCCTCAATTTCATAAAATCCTTCTGTGAAGAACCACAATGAATATAATTCTCAATGATAAGGCTCTCAGCCTTTCCCTTAAGATCAGGAACACAACAAAGATGCCCACTCTCGCCACTATTGTTATTGCTAAATGAAAGGTTTTGTGCTCTGCTCCATCACCACCATCACTCTTACTGTCTCAAGACGCTTGCTACCTACCTGTATTTTCCAAGTACAGTCTTCCAGCCTCCACTGATACCATGAGCTCCATGAATATCCAACCAATTCATTCCTCTTGGTTTTAGTAGCTAGGGTCAGTTTTAATTGCAAATAAACCACTCCTAATTAATACAGGCTAGAATCTTGCCTCTGGTTCTCCTTCCAGCATCTTCCTCTCACCCCCTGGATTTTAATATGGTTGAACTGGCAGATAACAACTAGTGATACCACCAAAGCTGCCCAGTCTTCCCAGCTAATGATATACCCAAAGCCCAGAATGCTGTACAGTAGAAAGTTTTTTTTTTTTTTCATTAAGGACACTTTCACTAAACCCTTCCTTCTCCAAGAAATGGACAGATCCCTTCCACTTTCATATTCCTACCATACACAGTTTGGATATAACAATAGCACTGACCACACTGTCTTTTGTATTAGAATTATTTGAGTATGTTCTGTTTCTCCTCTGGATTGTTAGCACTAGACAGCAGTAATTATTCATTACTTTTAAATTAATATTTAATGTACATTTAATTCACTAATCATCTTTAAGAATTAAAATGCTGTAGATAATTCCTAAGTCTCTCTTTGACAATTAGTTTTAATCCTGGTCCCCTTCACTCCCCTGGGCTAACCAGTCATCAGGTTGGTGTAGGGCCATCAGTGATGGCTGCCAGACTGTCACTGAATAACCTGACTCCAGTGGGAATAGCACTCTTGCCACTGTGCAGTAGAGAGACCTACTTTGAAGGGTATTCTTCCAGGGTTGTTTCCTATGCATCTAATGCTTATGGAGAAAATACATAGTGTTGTGTGTGTTTACATAGAGTACTATACTGAATGTGTCACTTTGTGTAGTTTTCCTCTAACGTCAAAGGTCTTTGACACTTTTCCACATACAAACCTACCTCACTCTTTACAAAATAATGGATGATTTTCCATTGTATGTATATCTCAGAGTTTATTTTGCCAGTCTCTTATTGCTAGACATCAGGTGATTATTATAGACAGTACTTCAATGAACATATTGGTACATGTCCCCTTTGGTTCAAATGTACGTTCTAAGCTAGATAAGAATCACTGGCTTTCCCATTCATATTGTGTCCCCATCACATTGTCCAGCACAAAATCTGACTTGCAGTGAACCCTGAGTAGATACTTTCTTTAAGACTGATTTGAATGGTCCCCGCTCACAACCTCTTCTAGGTTCTTTTCCCCAAATGGAAATCCAGTTCAGAGACAAAGTGAGATGAGACCCATAATGCCTGTGCTAAGAACAAAGGAATCTTCTCAATTCTGGAGAAATCTGGGAAGTCTTTTTACTACAGGGCATAATCAAGTTCAGTATTAATCATTGTTTTCAAAGGACCCTATTGAAACAGAGAGAAAAAAAAATTTAAATGAGCCTCAAAAAGATACTTCATAAAAGCAAGCAGAGTCATTTCTTTTTATAGCAACCAAACTTATCAACATGTCCTTTTTTGTTGCCCAAATACCTACTATTTGCAGATGAAAAAATTGTTGTCTCCCTCATGAACAGTTAATGATATTTATATAATGCCCATCTGCTTCACAACTTCCATACACTTCATGTGACTTCATTTATTCACAACAGAGGTATGTTAATAGCAAATGCTAAATGATGATTTATTTCTCACGGGAAAGATAGTTAATTTCACTGACCCTCCCCCACCCCATGTGTCATGATTCAATGCATCACCCTGTATGAGGAAGCAGACCTATGGAGAGGAACCACAAAAAAGCCAAATCAATTCAAAGCTCTGTGATCCAAAGCTAAGGTCATTTTTAATGGAATAAAAGGGCACTCCAGGGCTTTAGTTATTATAGCACAGTCACATGACACTGTGCCCTCAACTGTAATTAGAGCATGATAATACCATCCTAGGAATTTTTTTTTTTTTAAGTGGCATTGAAAGCTGAGAGGGATGAAAAAGGACTACATTTCAAATAAGTACCAAGATTTAAAAATAATAATAATAAATGCAACACTGATGGAAGCAATCCATTGTGTTTCTTCTATGGCAGTGTCTTTTACTTTGCTCCTTATTCTAGTCACCAGATGCAAAGTATCCTTCCTTTAAATAATGTTGATATTAATGAGTTTATTATTGCAGAGTTTCAGTTAGCAATCATGAAGTCATTCCTTATTTTAATGGTTATATAGTTTGTGAACTTTCTGGTAGTATCATATCATGCATTTCTTGGGAGCAGCAGCAGAAATGTTGATGGTAACTGGATCCCTCAGTATCACTGTGCCATTTCTAAGAGCATATGAGAACAATGTATGCAAAAGCTCTCTTAACTGCTCAGGCCCTGGTGGTTTTCTAGTTCTGCTACTATATGCGTTCTTCATTAAACATCTTTTCCTGAAATGATTTGAGTCAGTTTCTTTTCCTTGTATTCCAAAGTTCCCAAACTAAAGAGTAGCAAAGTGTCAAGATTTATTACAACCTATCAAAGAGTAAGCAAATACATTCCTTGGACTGTAAGGGTCTTTTCATGAATACAGCTTCTGAATATTAGCAAGGAGCTATGTTTTCATCTTTGATTCCAAGTTACTTGTTTTAGATCATTGTTCTTAAGCTAAATGCAGTAGAGGCTAGAAGACAGAAGAGCATACATGGAAAGATACTTCTCATTAGTAATCTTCGTCCACTTGACCTCTGTGTGGTAAGCAGGCTGCTGCTGACCTGTGACTATCTGAAAGGTTCCCACTGAACCAGACTATAGAGTTCTTAGAAATCACATACTCTGTTCCTTCACATGGGATTATGATTCTCCTCAGGTAGTAAAGAGTAGATTAACTGGACCATTTTGAGATATATTATTCTGATTTCCTTTCTAAATTATAACTGCTTTCTGATAGAGGAGAGGAGAAGAAAAATGTTGGACAGAATTCAGGTTAAAAGGGACTAGAGATGAGAGATCACAATCAATAGAGAGACAAAAGTATTGGAAACATATATGAGTTAAATGTTTCCACTTTGAAGTGAAACAAGAAAATAGGTGAAAGAAAAAAAAATTTTTATGAAGTTTAAGGAAATGGTATTTTAATTTTTACTCTTACTTGCATAATACAGTCTGAATTCAATTATTGGCTCTATTTTTTCATTAAAAGTGTAAATTACCAAATCACAAATAGAATGCTTTGTATAGTTCCGTGGTAATAAATTTGACAATCTTAAAGGAGATTGATTATTTCTAAGAAAATATGTATAAACAAAACAGCAAGGTGGGCTAAAGAAGAGACTGGGAATTCCAGGAAACAATTATATAGGAATTGAAAAGAGGTATCAAAGAAGTACTCTCTCCTAGGTACCCAACCCAATTGGATATATGAGTAGATGCCCCCCAAATATTCCCTATACAAATAATTTTCATGCTACATAAATGGTTTCAAGGTAGAGAATGAAGGAAAGCTTTATAGCTTATTTACATACCATTAACAAAACCTTGGAGCACCTGGATGGCTGTCCAGTGAATGTCTGACTTCAGCTCAGGTCATGATCTCAGAGTCCTGAGATCAAGCCCTATGTTGGGCTCTACACTCAGTGGGGAGTCTGCTTGTCTCCTTCTCTCTCTTCCCCTCCCCCTGCTTGCATGTGCATGCATTCTTTCTCTCTCTCAAATAAATAAATCTTAAAAAAATTTAGCAAAACCTTACTGTAGCACAGTCTCACATATGGATTAATGAAAAGATTATAAAAATATTAACATTACATGTCAAAATATAATAATAGGGGTGCCTGAGTGGTACACTTGGTTCAGTATCTGATTCTTGGTTTTGACTTAGGTTATGATCTCAGGGTCATGAGATCGAGCTGCATGTTGGGCTCTGCACTCAGCATGGAGTCTGCTTGAGATTCTCTTTCCTTCTCCTTTTGCCCCTCATGCTTGTGCTCTCTCTCTTTCTCTCTCTAAAATAAATAAATAAATCTTTAAAAAATAATAATATCCCACTATTTATTATCTAAATGCAAGGATGGCTTAATATTAGGACATTGGTCATATAAATATGATTAATTTGTAATATATTACTTTTCTTACTTAAAATTTTTCTAGATGTGTTGGCCAATGCATTAAAAAAATGTGAAATAAGAAGTATAAATATTGGAAAAGTGAAGATTAAATTATCAGTATTTACATATGGGATGCTTATTTTATCTTCTTGGAAAACCCAAATGAAGTGGCTTTAAAGAATATTATAACTAAAAAAATAAAAAAATAAAAATGAAATTTATAATGTTATAAGTAATAAAATTCAGTAAGGTGACTTGTTATAAATTTAACACATTTCTGCATATTCTAATGATAGAGAGCATGATGTGAAACATGATCAGTTCATAATAACACCCCATAATAAAATAATGTAGGTGTGAACTCAGCAAATAATATGCAATACTTCTTTACTGAGAGACTAAATGGAAATTTTCCATATTGAAAAAAAATGTCATTTCCAAATCTAAACATTTTGCTCACTATAATAAAAGTCCCTATATGACAATGTACTTTTCTGATACTTAAGTAATGAATCAAATGTATCACAAACCCAATATTGAATAAAATGTAATGATATTGGTATAGGAATAGACCCAGAGACTAATGAAAGAGAGTAATAAATTCAGAAATAAACATAAGGATTTGGTATATAATAAAGGTAGCTCTTTAAATTAGTAAGTAAAGAAAAAATATTCTATTAATGGTGTTGGACTCTGACTAAACTTAGGAAACAGTAAAGCTAGTTCTTTACCTCACCTGTTTTCTTAATTTGAAATAAATTCCAGATGGTGCATATTATAAAGAAAAGAAAACATAAAAACATAATATCACTATACAAGACACTGATAAATCATTACATAATCTTTATGTGAGGAAAGCCTTTCAAAGCATAATATTCAATACAGAAACCATAAAGGAAGAAAGGGCGTCGTAGTTCCTATTTAACAGCTTGAAAGACATGTGTGTCAACTATTTTAAAAAGGTTTAAAGACAAACCACAAACTTTGAAAATATTTGTAGCACAAATGGCAATATGATATCCCTTTATATGTATAAATACACTCACATAAATATTTGGAATCAGTAAGAAAAAATAAATCCTTATATAATAGCAGGCAAAAGACATACATAAGAAATTCACAAAGAAATGCAAGTGTTCAATAGGAATGCTTTTCTTATAAGTGATCAAAATGCAAGTTAAAACAAGACATCAGCTTTGGACTTTCAGGCTGGCAGCCATTAAAAAGGATAATACTCATATATTTGTGAAATTGGAGAATGGATCTGCTCACATAATTCTAGTGGGACTGATTAGAAATTAGCATAACTTTTCCTGATAACAAAATATTTATTAAAAGCATTTAAGAATTGTATATCCCCTTGACATACCAATTCTAAATTTTTTAAAGAGTTTATTTATTTATTTGAGAGTGAGCACACACATGCATGCATGAATGGGGGGAGGGGCAGAGAGAGAGGGAGAGGAAGAAGCAGACTCCCAGCTGAATGGGGAGCCCCACATGGGGCTCAATCCTAGGACCCAGGGATCATGACCTGAGTCAAAGTCAGACACGTAATGATTGATCCACCCTGGTGCCCCAGCAATTCTAATTTTTATCTCAAATAAATAATTGAAAAAATTCATAAATAAAGCTTATACAAGAATGTTTATAGTCATTAAGAACTATAAATGTATTAAAATCTCATCAAATGATCCAGTAATCACATTCCTGGGTGTGTTTGTCCTACGGAAATAAAAATTTACATTCTCACACAAAAACCTGTATATATTTATAGCAGATTTATTTGTAGTAACTAAGTAGTAGAAACAACTCCAAATTCCTTTCAGCTGAAAGGAATTTCATTCAGAGAAATGAATAAAGTGTGGCACATTCATTCAGTGGAATACTATTCAGCAACTAAGAGGAACGATATATTAATACATGCAACAACTTAGATGGATCTTATGGGTGTTGTGCTAAATGAAAAACACCAATCACAAAAAATGGCACATTGTTTGATTCTATTTATTTAATGTTCTTTAAGTGCCAAATTAGAGATTTGGAGAACGGATCAGTGATTTCTAGAAGTCAGAATTAGAGGTAAGAGTGTTACTGTTAAAGGACATGAAGAATTTTCTTTGTGGTACTGGAATAGGTCTATGTTCTGACTGGGGTAATGGTTACACAAATCTATTCATGTGATAAAATTGGACAGAATTACACACAAATACACACATGTAATGCACATAAATGAGTGCCTATAAAAACTGGTGTGGGGGGAGGGGGTTTGGGAGAGGGGGGTTGGGAGAGGGAGGTGGGGTTATGGACATTGGGGACGGTATGTGCTATGGTGAGTGCTGTGAAGTGTGTAAACCTGGTGATTCACAGACCTGTACCCCTGGGGATAAAAATATATGTTTATAAAAAATTAAAAATTAAAAAAAAACTGGTGAAATCCTAATAAGTTCTGCTATTTAGTTAATAGCATTAAACAAATGTCAGTTTCCTAGTTTTGATAATAATATGTAAGGTGTCAACATTGGGGAAAGCTGCCTGAAAAGTACATGAGAACTCTACTATTTTTGCACTTTTTGTGAGTCTAGAGTTACTGTAAAATAAAAGGTTAAAAAAAAAATGCTATGAAACCTTCCATACCCTTATCAAATGGTCTCACTGACTTAAACCTTTTCTTGTCATTTGACCCATTTTCCCTTTCCAATTTGATTTGATCTCTCCGTCTCTCTCTTTCTCTTCTTTCTTCTTTAAAATATTTTATTCCTCTTGTAAGAAATGTAAGTGTTGAGCTTTGTAGTTAGTATGCTTTGTCTTATTACCATACTAGGTTATAAAGCTTTTAAGAGCAGAAACTATAACATTTGTATCTTAGTATCTCTACATGTTTGCCATGTACATTGCATGTGAACAACACCAACCCCAGCGTAATTTATATTCAATAATGTTTGATTAATTCATTTGATTTCATTAAATTCATTAAATTCCTCTTAATAATAGAAGAGTAATGGGGCTAAAATACTTGCTCTACTACTTCCACTTTGGTGAATGTCCTAAACTATTCCAAGCATATGAAATAAAGATATAAGTATTGAACTATACCTAAAACATTAAGCATGTTCCAAAATTCTCAATAATGGTATTTACTGGATTAAACTAAAACTAAGTTTCACTATTTGTATGGAAGAAGAAAAGAGATTTTTCATGTGAAGTCCATGTAAAATGTCCCTGAATTCTTGAATCTTTGATATTATGAATAAGTTTGTTACATAAATTGAATTTTGATGATGAATATTGGTGTTTTTGTTATAGCAGCTCCAAAAATCAGAAAAAGAGAATCAAATTACTGAATTTCTAAATACTGTGCTGTAATTGTATTGGTTTTTTGAGACACAGGATACAAAATGATCTTGTTTGAAGCTTTCCATTGTATACTGCCTTAGAGTTTTTTGGGAGGAATTTCCAAATGCGTCCCAAACCTGAGAGTCTATTGAAATGAATGTGAAAGTTTCATGCTGCTGCCTTCTCACATCCTTAGTTAAGAAATTGACCCTTATACTTCACTATTTTGTTGCATCAGAGAGACAAGAAATCTCTTATTTATAGTTAAAATTAAAAAAAATATTTTCTCTCATAAGGAAAAAGAGGCAATTTTATGTTATTTTTCTGTCAGAAGGCAATTTGGCAGAAATTATATAAATTCATATATGTCATGTTATATGACTATAAAATAATGTAAGCTCAAAAATAAGTAATTTGGAGAGAAAAAGAAAGAAAGAGAGCTAAACATTTCTAAAATCCAGCAATTAAACAAATCCTGAATAGTTCAGTTTATTTCCTTCCAATCTTTTAAAATTTTGTTTATGCACACAGATACCCCATACACTTTACCTGTTCAAAATTTAGGTCATACTCTTACCATCATTTTATATCCATCTTTTTCTCATTCTGAGCATTTTCTTATGACATTAAGTATTATTTGTAGAAATGGTGTTTAATGATTACACGTTATTTTATAGTCAGCTTACAAAACAAGTTCTTATTTACATAAATGTGTCTGTTTATATATGTATATTTTTTTTCTTCATCTGCTACTAGAATTGTAGGCTAAGGAAGGGCATACATACCATTTTCTTTAAGAGAAATTTTACCTAAGGCAATGATTTTTATTGTCTTATAGTGCTATATGATTTCTAAGCACAAAATTATCAGGAGATGCTGGATGGAAAAGGTAATTTATATTAAGTAAATTTATATTAAGTAAAAATTTTACAGAAGAAAGAAATTAAATAGAATTCTATAAAATTGAAATATTCCAAGACTTTAAATAGAAGCCAATCCTTGTCAAGATAGAATAATAATTATTAAAGTAATAGAAATAATTCCTACTATTTCTATAGTATCTTTTTTTTTTTTTTTTTTTTAGGCCCCTTGTACATACAGCAGTTCATTTTCTTTTCCTGGTACCCCAAGGAGAGCTTTGTGTCCACCATCCACTCCCCTGTAAAATTTTAGTACCATGCAGACTGAAGTACAGACATTTAAAACTCTAAAATATACTGCATATTCAGTTTCAGGGTTGACTCAATGTGATTAATAAATTTACAGTCTATGGGACGCCTGGGTGGCTCAGTTGGTTAAGCAGCTGCCTTTGGCTCAGGTCATGATCCCAGCGTCCTGGGATTGAGTCCCACATCAGGCTCCTTGCTCAGCAGGAAGCCTGCTTCTCCCTCTGCCTCTGCCTGCCACTCTGTCTGCCTGTTCTCACTCTCTCTGACCAAAAAAAAAAAAATTTACAGTCTATGGTTAACCCAATATCCTTCAGAAAAAAACTTTGAATACATAAAGAGGAGCATTGTGACAGCAATTTCTGACTTTTTTATAGTCTAATCATTTTTTGTAAGAAAGGAGATATTTTTTAAAGATTTTTATTTATTTATTTGAAGGGGAGAGGGGCAGAGGGAGAGAGAGAGAAGCTAAAACAAACCTCCTGCTAAGCCCAGAGCCAGCCAACATGAGGCTAGATCCCAGGATCATGACCAGAACCCAAATCAAGAGTCAGCCACACAGGTGCCCCAGGAAGGAAGATTTTATTTATTGTTACACATTAAAAGAGTTAGTTAACAAATAATTAGGAATAAGTAGCAATGAGAAGAGCATTCAGAAAATGAGCCAATAAAAAAGATAAAGTTAGAACTAGTCATCATGACCTAATTAATATGATGCTGATTCCTGGGATTTAAATGATTGTTTGATCAGTGGTCTAAATGCCAACAAATAGAATGGATTTTTCCCCCAGGATTTTTTTGTTTTGTTTTGTTTTAATTTTTATTCTAAAGTTTTATATCAGGGTACTTTCATTATAAGGTCTAATGAAATAACATACTCTGCCATAGGCAGCTAATAAAAGCAGTTTAGGAACAGGATACCTAACATTTTCTCCTGCTCAATCAGTCTGCCACACTGCTGTATATTTAGTTCTAGTCTTTACATTTTGTTTCCATAAAATAGATTATCATTGTAAAGAGTAAAAAGTAAAGCAATTGGATTGAATTAAAAAGTAACAACTTTTCCATTCTTCCATACCAAACCTACTCCTCTGATGTTATCACTACTAAAAAATAGTTTGGAAAAAAAAAATAGTTGGATGTGTATTGCACCACAAGATTTTATGTAAGCATCTGTGTGTGTGTGTGTTCCTCTGTTCCTTTTCACACAAATCAGTCATACTATTCACATTGTTCTATAATCTAGGTTTTTAAAAAATGCAACATGGGGGCTTAAGGGGGTAGGAGAAGAGTAAATGAAACAAGATGGGATTGGGAGGGAGACAAACCATAAGTGACTCTTAATCTCACAAAACAAACTGAGGGTTAATGGGGTGAGGGGAGTTGGGGGGGTGGGATTATGGACATTGGGGAGGGTATGTGCTATGGTGAGTGCTGTGAAGTGTGTAAACCTGGCGATTCACAGACCTGTACCCCTGGGGATAAAAATATATGTTTATAAAAAATAAAATTAGAAAAAAAAAAGTAACAATATATGATAGACATTTTTACTTACCAGAGCATATTAGTCTACTTCATTTTCCCTTCCCACCATATTTATCTCATTTTAAATTATGCAAATATACATAAATAGACTTTTTTTTTTTTTTATAAAATCTGTTACAGTTTTCAGTACTACCTATCCAGGACATGCAAGAGGAAAGATAATGTCATTAGAGACTCCACATTATGAACCAATTTTTTCCTCCTTCCTCTACTCCTCTACCTATGCTTTCTCAGTATATTGTATATTACACTCTAGCACAGGTGGCAAGTACAAATGCATGACGTTACTAACTGTAAAAACGATGGATTTCTAGGCATAAACAATGCACTGTTCAGGCTAAATCTCAACCAGAATTGCACATTATTTTGTTCCATTGGTACCAATATGAAGCATTCTGGGGGTGGTCCCACTTCCTACCATTTTTTCCTCATGCATACGTATTTTTCTCCTCACAGCTGTCTCTTACCAAAATCACATCCAGAGCTAGAACAAACTCTGTAAGTAGAAACCCTAATAAGAAAATATTATGGAACTCTGCATTTCTCCATTATACAACTAAAAATAAACCTCTAAATAAATATTATATGTATTTCTGGATTTTGTAGAGTTTGTTGTACTTTTCTCCTTCTTTGTAATAAGTTTGTGATTTATTGTCTTAAAATTTTAAAGCAATTTCCTTTTTATATCTAATTTTATATATTTATACCTAATGCATTTTTATATCTAATTTTGTATTCATGATTTTGTCTTCTTTAAAGAAGGCCTCATAAACTCCATAGAACTTAGATATATCTCTTTTATTTTTCTTGTACCTATACATATTTTACAGATATTTCCAGATATGTTGAATATTTATTTATAAATATCATTTTAAAAAGAAAAGTGAAGGCTTTTGCCTTAGAACTGCTGATCTTTCTCTGCTGTTCTGTTCTCTTCCAGTTCTAGGTTTGTTTCTGTCCTCATGCCTGTTTTTATCCTATACTTAGTTATCTGTTTCTTATTTTTCCTTCTTACTCACCTATCATCCCATCATACCTCTCAATGCACAATGTTCCTTCATCTTATTCCTTTAAGTCCCAATTTTCTATTCCTCTGGAAAATCATCTTTAGTGAAAAAAATACCTGCCTGTCTCTGAAATCTTGGCCACCACTTGACTTCCCTGAAACCTTGGAACCTTCTGTTGCCTTCTTGCAGTCAATACACCCCTCACCTTTCAGATCTGAGGCAGATACTTCCTGCAGGATGTCTTTGACGGCAACTCTCTACCATGTTGCCCACTGCTGAGCACTCCCCTTCCCACTAGTCTCACCCCACTTCAGTCTCCATGGCTTTTATGGGAGTTTGCCCATTTCTGATCTGGTCTTAAGGAGAATACCAGTCCCTTCTCAGAGGAAGTAAGTGTAATGGAAGGATTGATTAGTCGCCTCTCTCCTACCTGCCTTATTTTCCATGAATACTTCTAATACCATCTGCTTTTGTAGGCTCTAAACTTGAGTCCACTTTGATGTCACCTTCTCTGTTGCCTCCTACATCCAGACTAGTCTTGCCAATATTTTGTTTTTCCTTCCAATTAATTTCATCTACACTTCCATCACTTGTTTTCAAACATTTATTGACAACAATTTAATGATGATTATTATTTTTATTATATCTTTCTCTGGTCCAGACACTGTGCTGTGTTTTGTCTTTATATTTTACTTAACTGTCACGAAAACATGATGAGAAAGATACTATGTTACTCTTCTTTTTGTTTTGTTTTGTTTTAGTATGAGAAATGCAGGTTTAAAGATATGAGTAACTAGCCAAAGGTCGAACATCAAATTCAGAATATTTGCCAGGAGTATCCTAACTATAATTCTGTCAGTCACGCCACTACTTTTTTTATTTGCCTAAACTATTACTTCCATATTTCTATATATTAACTTTTCAATAGCTTTTCAGTGTCTGCATAATAGAGTTCAAACTTAATTACGTTAACCCTAGAGTTAAACTCTCTCTGTGTACTTTGTGTACCCATGCTTTTCTCTAATTATCTTAGAGATATCTAATTATCTCTCTTAATTATCTAACCTTAATTTAATAATTCTCATCCATCTTTCAAAGCATTTCTCAGTTCTCACCTTTTCTATGATGCCATTCTCAAGCCCCCAACCCATAACCATCTCTTTAATTCTTTAACAGTTCTCCTATGCTGTTTTATTTATTTATTCATTTATTGCTTCTTCATGTGATCATGTTTTTCTCCCCAGTTACTCTGCAACATCTCTAAAAGTAGGCTTTAAAGGTCTTACATGTCTTTTTACTTTTTACAACACTTATCAAGATATCTATTTTATAGTAGGAGCTCAATAATTATATGTTTATTGATTTCCTAAATTTTCTAGAGCAAACTGTCGAGTCTTATTTTAGTAATTCACAACAGAGATATATAAATTAATTTGAAGAGTTTTTAATTGTGGTGTTGTGGCACATTTCTTTGTACCAGACAACCCTTCAGTGATATCTCTCACTTGTAGCTAGTCATGCCCCCTGAGGCCACTCAAAAATAGTTTAACACTAGGGACTGAGTTATAGTGTCAGATGTTCTAAAGTTCCCAGAATGTCTTTGTCACTATTTCTTAGAAAGAAAATTGAAACTATTGTTGAAAAGGAGCATAAGACTAAAAGAAGATAAAAAGTGCAGTGAACCTGAAAACAACTCAAAGGACCATTTTTATGGATGCTAGAGCAAACACATCGTTGTGCTTTGAGTAGCTTTCAGCCTCACAAAAGACTTTGAGAAGATTTAGTCACTAAAAATCAGGACTATGCAAAGGGAAAGGGAATAGCTAAAGGGGCCAGGAGATTTTGTCGTTAACTCCCATTTCCTAATTCTTTTCACACACTTATAATCACTGCAAAGGCAGTCATACTTTTGTTTCAGTGAGACCATAGGGTTGATAGAGATGGGTGGTTGGCCCTTGGGAATTTCCATCAGTGATCCTGTAGCTACACCAATATAGTAATCTATAGAAAGTTGATGCTTTCTTTTTTTGCTTACCTAAGCAGTGTGAATACAAGCATTTTTAGAAAACTTTGTTAATTTTATTAACCCAAAACATATATGAAGTAAAAATACTAGCAAATTCAACTTCCGAATGAGTCCACAATTTACATTACAGGTCATAGTATTGCCATTGAACCCTTTCTAGATAGAATTTGGGAGCTGTGTTCAGTGAATGGGCAAATTTGTTGTCATCCATATCACTTGCCTTGCAATACCTCTTGAAGACGAAACATATTCTGTTCCACATTCACTTTCTAAAAATTATATCTTTTTGGAGTCACCAACTTCCTTCCAGACCACTGTTCAACTGTTATTAAAAATCCCCTTTGTTTGTAAGCTCATACCATCTGGATTCCCATATTTTTTCATTTTTCTCTCTCACCTCTTCCCGGTCACCTCACCGTAGTTCTAGGACACCTGACTCTCACCATTTTACTCATTTTACTCTCTTTTACTCTGTTCCTTAACCGTTTAATCTGAGAAATGGCTCAACCAACAACCTACTCTCAATTTCCTCAATTTCAATGACTTTTATTTCCATTTCTGTTTAAAAAAAAATATTGCCACCTGGAGCTCCTTTACTTTTTAATTCTCACCTCAGAAGTTACCTTTTGTGCCCATAGCTTTCTATGCTGGCTCCCTCTCCAATATTCTATAATGTCTTGGAATTCTCTAGAGAAACAACATACAGTATGTGGTTGGATGTATGGATGTATGGATAGATAAGTATGTAGGTCTGTCTATTTTAAGGAATTAGTTCATGCAGTTGTGGAGGCTGATTAAGTCCAAACTATGGAGGGTAGGTGTCTTAGTCCATCAAGGTTGCTATAACAAAATAGCTTATAAACAACAGAAATTTATTGCTCAGAGTTCTGGAGGCTGGGAAGTCCAAGATTAAGGTGCCAGCATTCTTAGGATGGTCCTCTTCCTGGTTCTTAGCCAGTGCCTTCTTGCTGTGTTCTCACACAGTAGAAGGGGCTAGGAATCTCTGTGGGGTCTCCTTTATAAGGCACTAATCCTATCATGAAGACTGTACCCATATGATCTAAGCATCACCTAAACATCCCGCTTCTTAAAACCATCATCTTTGTAATTAGGATTTCAACTAATGAGTTAGGGAGTGGACAGCACAAACAGATGACACCAGTAGGACAGCAGGCTGGAAACACAGGGAATAGTCACAGTTTAAGTCTAAGACAGCTTGCTGGCAGAATTCCGTCTGCCTTGGGGGAGGCATCTTTTTATTAAGGCCTTTGACTGATTGGATGAAACCAACCCACATATTGGAGGGCAATCTGCTTTACTCAAAGTTTACTAATTTAAATGTTAATGCCATCCCCCAAAAATACCTTCACAGAAATGTGTAAAATAGTTTTTGACTAAAAATATGGTACCATGGCCTAGACAAGTTAACACATAAAAGGTACCATAACACACATAACCAAAGTCTGCCCTTTGAATTCACCAAGGCTTCTGTTAGCCCACAAGCTCCTATTAATCAGTTCCAGTTTGGCTTTGCTTCTTTCCCTTTCTTGGCTGCACATGTACTTTGTGATCACTGTCAAAACCCTTACCTCAAGCTTTTGGCCTTATCTGCTCCACATTAACTCTCCATCTTCACTGCCATCACTTGCTTACACTCAGCCTCCACTCCAGTGATACCACACAACTCAACTTTCAGCCTTCTAAGCATGCATCATGAACTCAACACAACTTTTTCCCTGTAATGCCTTCTTACTCATTCAACTGATATGTCTCAGCAAAAACTTAAGCAAAATCCCATTCTCCTTCCCTAGGCACTATTTATGCCTCCTCTCATAAATGGCCTTGAATCTTTATTCACACTGCTGTTAGAGCTGTTGTTCTCATTGCTAAATTATGAGCCTCATCAGGATATTGATTTCATCTTTAAAGGCACAATAAATTTTTGATAAAACATATCCATCCTTGTGGGAGGCCAGTGTAGTTTTTATGAACTTAGATAAGCTAAGTTACTCTATTGCTTCTGTCTCTTCATTTGTAAAATAGAGATACAAATAACAATACCTACCTCACTGAGCTATTGTGAGTAATAAAGGAGATTATGAATCTAAGTACTTAGAACAATACCTGGGATCTAGAGAGCACTAGATGTATGGGAGCTATTATTAGTATAACTAGATAATAATAATCCATTATGCTAATTATTATTATATATATGGCTGTTACTAGTATAACTATTATTATTATAACTATTTTAACAGCTGTTTCCAGCATCCTTCAGCAAGGTGTACCGGAGCCAGCTCATTTGACTGTTAATATTTTAGGGGAATTTTGTGAGCCAATTATTAAACATGCCTGAAAATTAAATTTTATAAATTTATAATTCAATAAATTATATTAAAAATAAAGGTCATAAATACTCAAAGCCCATTGCATTCCAGTTATTTTACTCTATTAATATTATCTATGCTCTTGAGGTTAACACTATTATATCAGCATGGTAGAAATGCCATTTGATGGTGTGCTACTGAGCATCTCTTCCTAACTCCATTTTAGTGATACTGTGTTGGTAGCTTGAAAATGGTCACAATGGCAATGTTTCACCAGAGAAAGCACCTAACACTACAAATCAAGGCCTGATTTATTGTCTTATTGATTGCTTGGACTAAAGAAAGTAATGGAGAAAACGTAAATTACACCTAGTGTGTTGTGTCTACTGCTGAAGATGAAAGATTTCAATTTAATGACTATAACTTTTGTATAAGAATTACAACTAGCTCAACGATAAATCGTATGTTAAAGAGAAAAATTAATTGGGAAACGAGGTAGCAGGTTGGGATGTGACTTTGTCAAATCATGGTTGAATGACATAAAAAATTCTGTAAAAACTAAAAAAGCATTCTGTGAGAATCAATTAGATATCTAGAATTTACAAAAGAGCATTGCATATTTTATTATTTATAAGTTGTGTGTTACACATTCTCTATAAATGTAAAATCTGCAATAAACTTAAATACACACACACACATTTTTTTCCCTAAGAGCTTTGTTGTGAAATATTTACCAGCACACCACTGCCTTTAGATTTTCTTACCAACCAGAGGATAAAAAAAGAGAAAAAAATAGTTTTACTGAGGCTGGGATTCATAGTGAAAGGAGACGATGAAAAGGAAAACTTAGTATCACGTCAGGTAAACCATGGAATCATTCAAATGAGAATATTTGTAGTTAGTTACTGTTAAATAAGAAACTACCCCAAACTCAGAAACTTCAAATGAAACTTTTTTTGTTTTTTAATTGGTCGTGAGTATACACTTCAGCTGTGTAGTTTTGCTCATCTGGTCCAGGTTTGACTGGGCTTACTCATGCATCTGCAATCATCTGGGGTGTCACTGGCACCTACCTCGTCTAGATTGGCTTTGCTCACATGTCTGGCTGTTGGCTAGGGTCATAGGAGTAAGAAGGCCATATGACTTTGTCTATTAGGATAGTCTCAGCTTATATTCATAGCATCTGGGCAGTATTAACAGGAGGCCTCTTGAAGCCTAGACTCAAACTAGGATAAATTCACTTCTTCCTCATTCTGTTAGCTAATGCAAGTCACAAATCCAGCTCAAGTTCAGTCAGTGGGGAAATAAAATTCTCCTCTTAATGGGAGTTTGTGAAGTACATTGTGAAGGGTGTGGATATTAGAGAGGCATGAACAATTAGGGTCATCAATCCAGCAGTGTTTTCTATATCTACATGTATTTATCCCAGGATAGAGCTGAAATATTATTTACCTTGGTTAAACAAACTGCCTGTGAATGGAATCAGGCTAGCTATAAACAAACAAACGAAAAGACTTTATCTCTGAATTGTGGTCCTACTGTCCTTCCCCACTTTCTGAATAACAGTAATTTACTAGACCTATTCTAGAAAAGGGTAAAATAGCTAGAATTTATAAGGAAACAGAATCAAGTTATAAAAGAAAAATTTGAAAGAGATTTAGTAGAATTAAGGAAGCTGAATAAAATTTAACATCCCAAATGCCAAGAAAAATATACCCAAAATGCTGCGAATTTACAAAGGGGAAGAGATAGACACCCAAATCAAATATGCAAAGGGAAAAAAAAAAAGAAGTGGCAGCGGCGGGGGGAAGGGGGAATGAATTGCTTTGCTTTCAGATACAAAGCCTAAGGTTAGAACGAAACTATATTGTCATAAAATCCCTTTCTCTTTCTTGAATTGGATGGCTGTTTTGTTGGCTTCTGTATTTTTGTCATCTAACGCAATATCCGGCCCTGTAAATACTTAGATATTGAATTAATGCCTGAAAGAATGAGACAAAATGATATTCATAGAAAAATCAAAATCACGTATGCATTTCAGTAACATTTTCCTTTTAGAATCACTTCCTCATAGACCTCCATAATCTTCAAAAGTAAGACAGTAGAAAGGAAGGGCCTCTTTTAAATATTGGTAAGTACTTGAAGATGATATGGTTCCATCCTTTTGGAGGCTGCAGAGGAATTCCAGTATCATACCAACCTTCACATTTATTCAAACTAATCAGCCCTGTTCTGTCAGTATATCAGTATAAACTGCACAAATAATACGCATCTGTTTATAATGCTTCTATGTGCAGATCACATTCACCCATTTGGTTTTCAATCACAGTAGTGACCATCTCTCAGGTTATTTAGTCAATCATATAAAATAATCCTGCCCGTTGATTCAGAATAGAATTAAGGAAGAAAGGAAAAAAGAGATACTTAATATTCAGTGGGTTAATAAGTACCAGGACTTATCCTAGAGACTGTAAATACATCATCTCATTTGATTATCTAAAACAATTCTTCAACATAAGTATGAAAATTCCCATTTTACAGGTGAGAAATCTGAGGGTCAGAGAGGTCAAGCATTTCAGCCATGTTTATGATTTATAAATAGGAGATGTGGGATATGAACTCTAGTATTTCTGACTGTATAGCTTTTAGCTTTTATTATCCCTACCCTATAACTATATTACCCCATCTGCTCTGTCCTCAGTCAAGATGAGTCAGTTTTCCTTATTTGAATTTTGACTGAGAAGAAATTTTGTATTTTATTAATAGAAGTATAATAGAAAAGAAAAAAATAATCCCAAAGTATCTCCTTCTACTAACAGTGCTTCTGGAAAGCACCATAGGCCAAGTATGCCATGTTTTAGCCCTCAGAGATATATATTCTCACCAGTTACAGTTCATGCTGAAGAAGAATTCTGCATTACCCATTACTAAAATATACGCCTCCTTCTGCTAATGAAGATCCCTAGTACTGCTTTACTCCAGTATCATTCATCCAGTTCTGGCACTGGCCCATGGCTACACTCCCAGAATCTGTACATTCCCAGCCAAACCATTCTTCTATTTCGTATTATGTCTGCTTTTATGGAGGGAGTCTCAGAGAAAAGGAAACAGATATAGGCTGTGTAAATAGAGCATATTGTAGGGTTGGGAGTGAAGTAATTTTAGAGGAAGTTTGAAATTTTGCTAAGTAGTAGCAATTATAAAGTTTAAGCACAATTACATGTAACCACCATACATAATATGAAAGAGAATGATACCATAAACAAGTGGTAAGTAAAGACAGAAGCAGACATCAGTGTACACACAGGGATAAGAAAAGAGCCTTTGGAGGATTAATATAATTTCTTTCAGAGGCAAGCACAAGGTATTTTGATTCCATTCACTCATGTATTTGACTAACTTAATTTTATGACCTATGCTATTCCTAGCCAACTATTCTCTAATCCAGTACTTCTCAAACATTGATGTGCATGAAAATCACCCAGAGAGCTTGTTAAAATGCAAATGCTGTTCCAGTAGCTGTGTTTGTGTGGGGGGAGGGGAGGTGGCTCTGAAATTCCTTATTTCTGTCAAGCTCTCAGGTGATGTTCATGTTACTGACTCAAAACCTCAGTTTGAGCAGCAAGGCTTTTATCTGTAAGACACTCTACTGGGGAGTGTGGGTGAAGACAGCAGTAAGAAGATCAAATACATTAGCAAGTGAAGTAAAAAAGAACATTTACACACTTCACATTTTTAAAACTTTTTCACTTTGGACTATAAGCTTTGACATTCCATGTAAGACTGATTTCAGAAATCTATTATGTTTATCTTTTGAAAATAAACAATATTTACTTATTTTGCTGACTTCTGGGATTTGAGACTAGTTACTTCCTCAAATGTTAAATCTGTGTTTATGTAACTGAAAATGAAACTAGTCTTTTACTTTCAAGAACCCAATAAGATTATTTTTTCTTATACAGATGAATTTGTGAAGCCACAAAAATAAGCATCAATTTCATTCATTTTGTATGGATGTATATATGTCATCTAAGTCAAAATGATCACCCTTAAGATAAAAATACATACAACACAATTTTGGGCTTTCTTTTTAAAAAGCAGTAATAAGTTTCAGTCTAGCCAGGGATAACCTAATCTAAGAAAAGGCTCCAGGGGCACCTGGGTGGCTCAGTGGATTAAAGCCTCTGCCTTTGGCTCAGGTCGTGATCCCAGGGTCTTGAGATCTAGCCCCTCATTGGACTCTCTGCTCGTCAGGGAGTCTGCTTCCCCCTCTCTCTTTGCCTGCCTCTCTGCCTGTCTGTCAAATAAATAAAATCTAAAAAAAAAAAAAAAAAAAAAAAAGGTGAATAAATGTACAAGGGACACAAATTTGCTCACTGTCTTACAGAAGCTTCAGACTAGAAAAAAGAATCCTGAAATAAGAGTTTTATTTGCAAAATGAAGCAATATCTTTATGAGTGATGTAGTCACTTCTGAGGCTTCCTACTTCCCAGTTTGGAAAAGCAAGGCACAGGGAGGTTAGGCAACTTGCTCAAGATGGCACAGCCATAAGCTCCAGAGGAGGCAGAAGGATGAAATTCAGCCCAACAGAGATGGTGAGTTCCCTGCCTCAAACCACGGTGCAGGTGCACTTAGAGTCTGTCCAACTTGGCTTTCCAGTCCCCTCAACTTCTTGCTCTAATAACATGCCATTGGCCACTTGGAGTCTTTTATCATTGATATGCTGGAGTTTTTCCAGGCGGTTTTTAACTCAGTTTGTCAATGAAATGTTAAGATCTGGATCTCAAGAAGAGTGACTATCTTACTTCTCATGAATATTTTTGCCCTGATCCATAGTAGAGTTCACTGGCTGTTTCTACAACTCCTGTTATCTACAATTAGGGTTTGAAAATCTCTAATCTTCCTCCCCCACTCCAACTTTCTCCCACTCCTTTCCCATGGCTCTTCCTATCCCAACTAATGGAAGCACACGATTCTGCCACTCCCCAGTTCAGTTATTCAGAGTAAAGAATGAGAAAAAAAGTGAATTGTCTTATTTTGTAGAAACTTTTCCCCTCACAACACAAACATTTGCTCTGACTCTCACAGCTAGGATGATAAGGTAACTTATCATCTAAACCAAGACACTTTTGCAAATGGAAGGGATGCGATTAAAATGAGGTCCACATTATAAACATAAATTGGAACTCTCCTAGGCACACAGCATATGGCTTGCATGGGTCCCATACACAGACATCTCTTAGATACCACTAGAAAAGGTCTTGAATGCTAGGATGTTTGGTGAACCTGAGCAGTTCTCAATGAGTGAAATGTGGGTTGTACCTCTGGAATTTCCAGTACATTATAACCTTCAGGTACCAACTGGTTTAATAACTTTCAAGAATTTATAATGAACACATGCAGAGATATGCACAAAGCAATGGATTAAAGGAACAGCTAAGACTTATTTTAATCTTAATGTTTTTGTTCTTACTTCCAGCTGATTTAAAACCTCTTAATGTTGGATGTAAAACATTGTTGTATTTTCTGAACACTTACATCAGACACCAGTGTTGGTCAAGAGAAGAAAACCAGAAAAGTTTATATTTAATTACTTTGGCTTCCCATTCTCATTCCTTGTTTAAAAGCCAAGTTTGTGTTTAATTTAAAAAGGAAGTAGGGGGGACGCCTGGGTGGCTCAGTTGGTTAAGCAGCTGCCTTTGGCTCAGGTCATGATCCCAGCGTCCTGGGATCGAGTCCCACATCGGGCTCCTTGCTCATCAGGGAGCCTGCTTCTCCCTCTGCCTCTGCCTGCCATTCTGTCTGCCTGTGCTCGCTCTCTCTCCCTCTCTCTCTCTGACAAATAAATAAATAAAATCTTGAAAAAAAAAAAAAAGGAAGTAGGGTTCAGACTTATTAAATTAGGTATTATAATGCTTTTATTTTATAACACAGTTTAAAATACAAAGGTTCTCCCTGTGGAGTGACATTTAGTCACCTAGTGGACAAATGCAACAACACAGAGGAATGGAGAGTTGTATCATTTTAAGCTGCTTTATGGATTCCACTTCTAAAATATTTTCCCATCTATTCCTTAACTCTAATCTTTGTCGCTGATAATCTTCTAACTCTGACTCCTCTTCAGTTCATCTGCAGACCCTGTTATGTTTTCAAAATGCTAGTCTGAACCTGTAACTCTGTAGTATAGATCCTTCAAGGGTACCCCATAAAGGAATTCCAAGATCTTTAATCTGATTTATAATTCCCTGTATCATCTCCACCAGTAGCCTTATCACTAAAACAAGAAATTTGCTCTCATTTGTTGAATGTTTATAATGATGATAAAAAAGACATGCCAAGGCCTTTTCCTCAAAGTGTTAACGGGTAATTACCCTACTGGCATTGAGATGGATGGGGACTCCCCAAAAGTTTGTGCATAGTTTTTATTTTTGTTTTGCTGAACGTGGTGATAATTGGGGAAGCAAATAAGAGGAACTGAGAGGGGGCTAAAGTGTTTTGGTCTAGAAAGCAGGTCAGGGAACTAGGTCCTAAACTGTTGAGAAGAGCCAAAAATTAGATAAGGGAGAGGAGAGACTAAGAATGGAGAAGAACTTCTTGAACTACTCTTAAATCTTTTTCAGGTTGTAAGAGCTCACTCAAACAAGTTTAAATGTCATGTGCCATAGATGTAGACCATCTGGCTCAGTGATTCCCAGTCTTGGCTGTACATTAAAATCACAAGAGGCTCTTTAAAATGCTAACTTTTAGGATTCCTCTCCAGATGTTCTGATATCACTGGTCTCAGGTAGGGATGAGAAATGTAGTGTCTAAAAGCCCCTAGGTGATTCTTGTGAAATTAAATGAAATTACACGTGTGAATGCACTTTGCACAGAGCTCTCTAAAGGTTAGCTTGTATCGATGGGATTACTAAATCAATAGCCACTGAATTTCAAAGCAAAGGGGGAGAAATAGCACAGTTATGGATTCTGCTACGGCACAAATTCAATTCAGAATAAGTTTTGTACTGAAGCCCAAGTTAGGTGAAGAAGAGAGTCTTTAGCCCAAGAGAAGAAACCATATACAAAGGAAGAAAGGTGAGAAATAACATATTCTGTGCAGGATAAAAATTTCATTTTCTGATTGATTCAGCGACCATTTATTGCATACTTAATTCATGCTTTCCCTTGTCCTGTTCATCGGGGACATAAAGGGAACTCACAGACCAAGGCTGTCTTCCCCTCTAGGGTGCTTAAAAGGATAGATTGGTCAAATTGAATTTTAAAAAAGCCTTTAGGAATAAGCAAGGGATAGGAAAGGCTTCCTACAGTGAAATTCTCATTCATCAGCTAATCCTGAGTCAAAGAGATGGATGTTAGGAAGAATGAACTGAAAAGTTCCAGTGTAATTAGACCTCACAGAACTAAAGTGAATGATGGAGTCTTACATACATCACCTTTTTGGCACACTGTGAAGTACTTTGCAAATCTAAAACAACATTATTATTATTATTAACAACTTCAAAATGAATGTTAATAAATTATTGAAGGAAAAGCTTTTTTAAAATGCCTAGTATATAACCTACAGAATGCATCTAATATTTAATACGTTAAAAGGGAAACATTTATTCAGATCTTTAGATGTGAAGTAACCGAGTTCTCTCAAATTTTAGTAGTTGCTGCAAATTGTGGAAAGATACATAAATTCACAAACATATATACAGACTTACTGAGATTGCAACTATTCATAGATGCTCCTCCCCCAGAATTTCTTTCCTAAGGAAATACATGTGTGAATCAAGGTCAGCTGATTTGGTCAGCCCAGGGAAGTGGGGATCAAAGACCAGGGAACCCCTGGGCACTGAAGCTGTTCTGTAAAACAATCTGGAGACTCAAGGAAGACCAACTGCACTACATAAATTAGTGCATTGGTTTGTGAATATGGTCCTAGGATAAGCTGCGTTAGTATTATCTAGAGATTTGATAGAAATGCAGATTCTTAGATCCTGCTCAGGGATACTGAATCAGAAATGTTAAGGTTTAGATTCAGTAACCTGTGTTTTAACAAGCTCTCTAGGTGATTTGATGTATGTTAAAACTTCAGGACCAGATTAGTGGTTCCTACTCCCAACTACTTATTGAATCTATTTAAGGACTATATTAGTTTTTCTAGGACAACCTTAAAAATGTGACAGATTGAGTGGCTTAAATAACAAAAGTTATTTTCTCACAGTTCTGGAGGTTCAGTCTGAGATCAAGAAGCAAGCAGTTTGTTTCTTCTGAAGTCTTTCTCTTTGGTTTGTAGATGGCTTTTTTCTCCCTGTGTCTTCACATGTCTTCACACTCTCTGTGCATTTCTGTGTCCCAATTTCCTCTTCTTATAAGGATGCCAGTCATATTAGATTCCAACTCACCCTAATGACCTCATTTTAATTTATTTACCTATTTAAAGACCCTATCTCCAAATGCAGTCACATTTGAGGTACTGACTGGGGGTTAGGCCTTCAACATATGAATTAAGGGGAGTATAATTTAGTCCCTAACAAAGGCCTTTAAAAAAATTATCAATGTCCCACATAAGACCAACTAAATCCAAGATTTTAGGGGTGAGAACCAGACATAAGTATTTCCTAAAAGTTCACTTGTTTTTCAAATATGCAGCCAGGTCTGAAATGCAGGTGGCTATAATATGTGAAAAGCCAAACAGGTAGACACATATCAGGGGATCTGGTTATCAGTGGTCACATGCTGCATAGTCAGGCAGGGGACCCTAGAAGGATAAAGAGTTGTTACAAGGTAGTAGGAACTCAGCCATGGAAGTCTGGTTTAGGGCAGCATATCGAGCCAAGTCCTGAGGAAAGAGTAGACAGGTTAAGAATTCAGATGAAGGCCAGTTCACAAGAAAGCCATATCAGAATGGGTGCAAAAGATGGGAACTCAGCTGTGACCAACATAGCTGACATAACTCTGGGAGCACAAGTTTCTAACTGGAGCTTCTGGCCAGGAAGTTGTTTCCAGGTCTGGAGGATGTAGATGTAAGAGCCCGAAAGATGGCAGTGAAGGAAGTCAGATGGAGTCTGAAGCTTCCATAAAATATCCTGACTCACATTATCTCCAGTGCATCCCTTTAGAGGGTTTATAGAAAGAGAAAACAAGATAAATGGCAACAACAACCAAACCACTGACCTGAAGCTATAATGTTTGCGTGGACTTCTGATAATGTGTGAAAAGCTATACAATTCTAGTAAGTTCCTGGACTTTATTTCATGTGGATGATGGGGTGTCTTACGGAGTGGATATTGGGGTGTCTCACAGAGTGGTTGATTAAGCTTCTAATCACTTTTGTCAAAGCCAATAATCTCTGCTTTGGTCTCCCTCACAGAAAGGAAGCCAGTCTAGTTCAACTTGTCATTATTAGCTCCATTTCCAACACCACAAGATTAAAGGATCGTTGCAAAGACACAAATGGGATCCAGGAAGAACATACAATCTCTTTGAAAGAGCTCACCTCCTCACCTTCTTCCACCCACCTGGCCCAGAAATGGAAGAATTACAGGGAATCCAGCTGAGTAATAGTGTTATTGATTCCCTGCTAATCGGATTTTTCTCAAGTCCAGCAACAGTCGAGTGTTTATAAGACCTCTTTTCAAAACAACTCAAAAGTCATTCCCAACATAGAACCTAGAAACCATAAAATCAATAATACAGGAATTGCTACTAAGGATTTTCATCTACCTCAGTGAGGAGGATATTTATTTATAGAAAAACTGGCCACTCCAGTTTAGTGTGGTAATAACATGGTGCAGCTAGTTCAAAGAGTGGCATGGTTGAACACAGCCTTGTATTATGCCCACTGTAAATGGTCTCTATGAGGAAAAGCCTATAATTTAGAGAGATTTGCCATGAATGGTAAAGCTCAGGTCATTGTAACAGATACTTTTTACCAGCTCTATTTGTGGATAGAAGATGTAAAAAGGAAGCAAAAGGGTTAGCTTCAGGAAACTTGAAAGGGAAGAGTTAGTGTCATTTGGTTTTACCAGTGTGAGAGCTATATGACAACCAACCTGAACCCTTGATGGTTGAAGACAAAGACATAGAATTTTTAAAAAATGGAATACATATGTTTCATACCCTTAAGAACCTTTTCCCCACTGTCCTACTTTATCTCTCTTTACATGCTTCTTGAACTCTGAGGAAAACTGTGTACTCTTTTCAATTGCATTTTTATAATAAGGTTTATCATTGGATAGAAGTCAGGAAACACTGACTCAGAATGTCAAGCTATTTTCCAGGGAACTCCTTGGAGTATGGTCTGTTGACCTTCTGTAATGGATCCCATCAGTCTTCATAGTTGCTGCTGGAAAACCAAGAGTGCAAATTGTAGGTGCAGATTCTCAAAAGCCAGTTTTAGAGGATCCATGCAACAATCTCATAGACTCATTTTAAAGAATAATCATCAAAGAAATATTCTGTTAAGAATTAGGGAATAGTGGATCTGAACTTTAATCTTTACATGCCTGTCTATCATTGTCATTTCCAGTTTCTTTCAGCTGTGATGAATTCCCAAGGATGACATTTGCACAGTGGTATGCTAACACAGATTTTAAACTGGAATTCCATAGAAAATAGCCCTGATTTGTATTGTTTGACAATTTCCATGGTATAAATATTTGCATGTGGCCCATTTAAAGCTACTGATGTGAAGTCATAGAAAGCTGAGTGATGATGAGAATATATAACTATGTAGTATTTCTAGAATACAGATACCGTTGAGGTTTTAAAAAACCCTCAGAAGTACACATAATAATAAAATGTAGTGGGGCGCCTGGGTGGCTCAGTGGGTTAAAGCCTCTGCTTTCAGCTCAGGTCATGATCCCGGGGTCCTGGGATCGAGCCCCGCATCGGGCTCTCTACT